>NC_056743.1:186096-451096 GCF_019279795.1 Protopterus annectens | reverse complement strand
TGACCCCATAGCCACTCCCGTAATCTGTTGGAAAATCTGTCCATTGAAATGAAAAATTTGTTCTATAAAACTGTGTCTGTCAAAGTAGTCAACGTCATATTTTTATAAGAAGGGAATGTGTCTGCCATTCCAGCCAGTGAGTTTCTTATGGCCCTAGGATTCATGACCTTTTCTATTCTAATACTCTTGTCTTTTGCTGGACTGCATATGTGAAAGCTTCAGTGGTACCTCAAGTAATTTTGGATTCAACATTGCTACCCAGCTGGATTGTATCTCTCTCTCCTCCTTTGTCTGAAGCGGGAATTTGAGTAGTAGATTTAGCAACTTACCCTCCACCCAGGCCTGCTGTTTCAGTCTCCAGTTCTTCTCAAGAACTGTTCACCAGCACCTCAGACATGGGGTGGTGGACTTCCTGTGGTCACCTGAAAGTTCAAGATCTCTGCCCCCATCAGAAGTCAGACCATGTCAACATGAAAGAGATGAGAGCCCTGATTCTGGCCCTTCTGGCTTTTCACCCATGTGAACATCCAGGGGAGCACAAAGTCTTACCTTCTTTGCAAACTGTTTTTTTAGGCCTGTGATCTGGCTGTCGGTTATCAGCTAACTCTTTAGGCAGTGTATATTCCCTAAGAACACATTCTAGTGGCAGACTCTGTGAGCAGGTTCAGAGCACAGGCTCATGAATGGATGCTTTACAGAGATGTGTTTCAAGATATAGTCGATCACTGCTGTATTCCTCGGGTAGATCTTTTTGCCTTCCCTCTGAACAAGCAGTTTCCCCTGCCTCCTGTTCCATTGTGCCATGCCATCTGGCATGAAAGATGGCCACCTTTTCTTTTCCTTGGAAGGACATGTGTCTTTAAGCCTTTCCTCCCCTTCCTCTGCTCCCCAAAATTCTTGCTGGTGACTCCCTTTTGCCCAAGACAGCAATGGATTTTCCATTTAATGCATCATGTCAGAAGCAGTCAGCACAAGTTATCTTACCAGTCAGACCTCCTCACACAGATGGGGTTACCCATCCATCCTCCCTTGTCCACTCTTCAGCTGACACTATGGGTGATAGGATTTTTGATCAGAACTTTTTTTCTGAGGACATGCTCAGGTGTTTATAGGAGGCAAGAAAACCTACAACCATAAAGTTGTCTTTGTCCAAAAGGAAAAGATTTTCTCTTTGGTGCCGTGCTCATAACCAGGACTCCTTTTCGGTGGGGGGGTTCTGATACTTTCCTATTTGTGAGAGTTGCTTCAGTCTGACTTGGCCTTTTCTTGTGTAAAGGCTCATTTGTGAGCTGTTTCTGCCTGTCTGCCCCTTAATCCACCTTTGTCTTCTCATTTTGAAGTCAAACACTTAAAGGTGTCCTATATGTTAGGCCCCCAAGGAAGTATTTTCCTTCTCCTCCTTGGGACGTTAATTTTGTTTTGGAAAAATTGGACCATGCTCCTTTTGAAATTGCAGGTTCAGCTTCTCTCTCTCTCTTTTTTTAAAGGGACAGGGTGTCCTTTTATACTAATCCTTCTTTTGTCCCCAAGGTTGTTAACGTCCCTTCCTTTTTTCCTTCTCAGTCTGCTAGTGAGAAGGTTCTGCATACCATGGATTTGTACATATGGCTTAGGTATTATTTGGATAAAACTAAGGCCATTTGTAAGTCTGGCCAGCTTTTTGTTTCTTTTCATCCCAGTACTTTGGGTTTAGCTCTTTCCAAGCAAACCATCTCCTCCTGGATATCTAAGGTCATTTCCATTTTGTTATTGTTTTTATGGCAGATGTCTGTCTGGTTCCATTAGAGCTCATTCCACTAGGGCTGTTGCCCCTTCTGGTGCTTTCTTCAAGGGTTTGGACACCACTTCCATTCTTGAAGCTGCTACTTGATCTTGACTGTATACCTTTTCTAAGCTTTATAAATTGGATGTGGTTTCTAAAGCCAGAGCAGAGTTTGCTTGGGCCAACTGCATGGGTTTGTTGAGGGCTCTTCCTAGCCTTCCACCTCCCATTCTGTGCTGTCCTTAAGGTGATGAATACTGCAGCAGTAATATAGCACATAGTACAGTTCTGTAAAATCTTACCATAACAGTAGATGTCCTCCTCTTCACTGTTGCAGCATTCGCCTCCCTCCTTCCATCCCTTGTTTTATTTTTGGGCTTTGATTTGGTTACCCTCCTGGCTCAGGGTCTCCCCTTTCCAGCTGCATTTTCTCCTTCTGAATGTTCATAGCCTCCTTTGTCCTGTGGTGACTGTTCTGTACTGGGGCAATTCAATTCTGTACTGAGAGCATGTGTGTGAAGCCAGAGGCACAAAAGATCTAAAGCTGTCTAGACGTTGAGCTATCCTTGGCAGGAGATGCCTAAGGTTAAGAAAACTGCAGCAGTGAAGAGAAGGACATCTAGTGTTATGGTAAGATTTTACATGACTGTACTTTTCGATGTGACAAATCTGCACCTCCGATTATTTTCTTGCTTTCAGAAATTGCACCTGACACTCTAACCACATTGATACTGTCAGAAAACTAGTTAGCTCTCCATTGCACATTGTAAGGATTTATGTTCAGATACCTGCATGGGGAATAGTGTCAAAGGTCTTGGCCAGGTCCAGATATGCTGAAAGTATTGCATAACCACTGTCTACTGCTTTGTTTTTTCAAAGAAATTGAGACTAATGAAGCAGGACCTTAAACCCAAATTGATGAGATTTCCCAGGTCTAAGAGATTTTCATTGTGCAGATTAATGAAGTCTGAGGTACTATATGGTAACCATTTTAAATGTCGGGACCTGTTATAACCAGTCGTGAAACAGAGTCTGAATGACCAAAAGAAATGGACTTGCATATACTAAGTCCGGTTTGCCTTTTCTTGTAGTATTCCCTTTTTCTCACATGTATGTTAAGGTTGGAGTTTGTATATATAAGTTCTCAAGGTTTTAAGGAGGAGAGTCATTTTCAAAATTTGCTCTTCTCCTGTGTTTTCGAACTTTTTTTTGGGGGGGGGGGGGCTTGTCAGCACTTGGCATTTTGAGTGCCAGCATTTCAGTAGGGAACCGTAACACATTCTGTAGCTTTATGCATTAGGCTAGTGAGATTACCAACTCCCTTGCATCAGTCACTCTCCTCTCCAACCCCTCAATGCCAAGAGCAGCATTGAATATATGATGTCAGCAGCAACCCCATCAAGGCTCTTTACTGTCTCCAACACTTCAGGATTTGACCTGTTGGTGCCAAACCCAGTTTTGAATTCAAAGGTGACCTCAAGACTGATGTTCTTCAGTGCCAGGCCCATGATGTTAACTTATTCTGCAATAAAGTCTGTTTTGGTACTGGTATCACTGGTTCACACAGGTATCTCTTTGGAGTTTGAAGCCCCCTAAAGATTAGTCTATTTGTCCACATGTCTGGACAGAGCAGACTCAGCACTAACTTTGTTTTCACCTGACGCCACTCCTTGATCTCAAGTTTTAGGTACCGCTAATGAGCTTCAACTTCAGAGAGTTTCAAAAGGTCTCAGAAGAAAGTACCTCTCAAGGTCAGAGTACTCTTCTAGTCACATGGAGGACCCCCCAATGTGCATAAAAAGACATGGAAAAGGAGGTACATGTACTCTCCAACAGATTCTCCCATCCCTCATTTGTACCCCTTCAGATGACCCCAAATTCTGGGAAGTTTTACAACTGATTAGACAGAAGGGTAACTTGGTCATTATACACCCTTTGTCATATGAGGAAATTGTGATGGAAGTCTTTCAAACTGTCCCATATACTTCTTGGATGGCTCTCCCAGTGGACCTCATTATTGATTTGAACATGGGGAGGGCTTTGTGAGAACCCCGTGTGGCTAAGCCCACCACAAAGAAACCTGGCAAGGTACTGCAACCTTTTAAGGATAGATTTTGTAACAGGTCCCTACTGCGGGCCAGCAATAAAGGAGAGTCAGTCCTCACCACTGAATCTGGTGAAGGACGGTCACTAAGAGCAAAGATGAATTCACACAGTGTTTTCAGATGTAGCTTCCTGGACCAAGCACAATTTCCCTTAAGAGCATACAGGGAGCATGCTCCAGACCTGGAGCTGGACTCTTTCTCTCTCCAAACACACAGAAAACTCCACATTGACCAGTGTGTCCCTCTTCCTAGTAGCTGAGACATACACACTTGGATATTTGAATTTCAGACACACACATACATGCCTGGGAAAAGCTGGCAAAGTTTCACTATCTGTGCCCCTTTCTGCTCAGATGAGGTAATCGTGCTGCCACCAGTCAGCTACCATAAGGCTCTTACAAAGGGTACCCAATTATACTGTGTAAAATTACTGCTGGTGCAAATGGTAGTGTGTGACCAAAGCAGCAAGGCTGTCAGGAGTGGCCACAGTGTCACTAAAACAAGCATAAGTACTATCGATGTTAAGTTTTCACTAAAGGACCAGCCACAATGGAAGATTTTAACATATTTACTGATAAATAAAACACTAATAAGAGATTACTGAATACAATAAACAACAGAGTTTCAGCCACAGAGAGATAAAAAAACAATTCTGTTGGATAGTTTCTCGTGGATGCAAAAAGCAGTAGTAAACTGTTCTCACTAGATGTCCCTGACTGACTAAAGAATCACTTTTCCCTGACTACTTACTAAAAGCAGGTCAAGCTGATGTGTGCTGACGGTCTTACCACAGCAAAAGCCAGATGATATCTTTGTCTGTGTGGATGTCTGAGATATATATCCTGCCAGAAATCTTTCTTGTCAGATTCTAAAGTGCTGCTGTGAGGGTTCCGAAGAAACCAGATGCTGGTTAGAGGATGACATCACCTCTGGTCACCTGACTCTGGCAAAACACACAGACACACACACACACACACACACACACACACACACACACACA
The DNA here is from genome assembly GCF_019279795.1 of Protopterus annectens. Taxonomy (NCBI): domain Eukaryota; kingdom Metazoa; phylum Chordata; order Ceratodontiformes; family Protopteridae; genus Protopterus; species Protopterus annectens. The sequence continues at coordinate 446,229 of NC_056743.1, read as the reverse complement.
CACACACACACACACACACACACACACACACACACACACACACACACACACACACACACACACACACCTTTGCTAAGATCTGTGGTAGCATCTGGAAGCTATAACACAATTTCAAACTTTCCACCCTTCCAGGGTTCTCTGATAAAACATACACACTTGATCAGTTACAACAATTCAACCTAATATACATGTATACATTCTTACTGTTCAGTAGGACCTACTATTGATGTATTTTTAATACAAGTAATTTTACAAATATATTTTTATTTCAAACATCTGTACAAGTCAGTCTGATAGTCCAATAACATAAAATTATTTCCAAAACTCCAGCTTGCTATGCTGGCATATGTACACATGTACTGCCCTACTCTCCCTGCCACAGATGGCACCACCTCATGTCATCACAGACTGTAATAGAGTAATGCCCTCCAACCTTCTGATAAGAGACCAATAGTCCGTCTGCCTGATATGGATTCCAGGGCAATTGAAAGGATGAGGAAACTTTTTTGTCAGATTCTTTCTCCTTATGGGCCTTTAACTTCTTGATGCATATGAAGTGGTTACAGCAGGAACTAGCAAAGCAATGTCTAGACTCGCTGCAAAGATGACTGAAATCTGATAGTCACAAGCAGACTGATGCACTGTTACACAGTGTGGCCTGGAACAGCTAGGGAAGCTAGGGTAGGTATTACAGTGAGTCTCTCTGCCACAGTGAGACTCTGTGACTTTGCAATTAACTTTAAGGTATAATTCACCAATGTCCCTCCCTTTTTAGATATGAAGTGAAGGAGAAACTGGCTAAAAGTGAACAAGAGAGCAAAACCTTGTTTACAATGGCTTTATGTTAACTGCACTTCAGAAACCCTTTTCAAAGAATCAAAACTCCTAAACAGCTTATGGTTTAAAAAAAATCCTGTGGCCCTTTTAACAGTTTCAAGACAGCAGTTCCCATGATGGCTGTGAGCACTGTAGAGACAGAGGTGTTTTGCATAATCAGGGTGTCCTCAGCCTAATCCTTGAGGACTTGACCCACTGTTCCACTCCGAACGTAGTCACAGATCATCATTCCCTGCAGTAAGATATCCAGATAGCCATTGTACAGGACAAATAAGTTAGGGAGATAGTATTTAGTAGCGGTACAATTCCCTTTTCCCAGATATGGGAGATAGTATTTAGTAGCTGTGCAGTTCCCTTTTCTTAGATATGGGAGATAGTATTTAGTAGCTGTACAGTTCCCTTTTCCCAGATATGGGAGATGGTATTTAGTAGCTGTACAATTCCCTTTTCTTAGATATGGGAGATAGTATTTAGTAGCTGTACAATTCCCAGATATGGGAGATAGCATTTAGTAGCTGTACAGTTCCCTTTTCCCAGATATGTGAGATAATATTTAGTAGCTGTACAGTTCCCTTTTCCCAGATATGTGAGATAATATTTAGTAGCTGTACAGTTCCCTTTTCCCAGATATGTGAGATAATATTTAGTAGCTGTACAGTTCCCTTTTCCCAGATATAGGAGATAGTATTTAGTAGCTGTACAATTCCCTTTTCCCAGATATGGGAGATAGTATTTAGTAGCTGCACAATTCCCTTTTCCCAGATAGTGTTTAGTAGCTGTACAGTTCCCTTTTCCCAGATATGCGAGATAATATTTAGTAGCTGTACAATTCCCTTTTCTTAGATATATGAGATATTATTTAGTAGCTGTACAGTTCCCTTTTTCCAGATATGGGAGGTAGTATTTAGTAGCTGTACAATTCCCTTTTCTTAGATATGGGAGATAGTATTTAGTAGCTGTACAGTTCCCTTTTCCCAGATATGTGAGATAGTATTTAGTAGCTGTACAATTCCCTTTTCCCAGATATGGGAGATAGTATTTAGTAGCTGTACAGTTCCCTTTTCCCAGATATGGGAGATAGTATTTAGTAGCTGTACAGTTCCCTTTTCCCAGATATGGGAGATAGTATTTAGTAGCTGTACAGTTCCCTTTTCTCAGATATGTGAGATAGTATTTAGTAGCTGTACAATTCCCTTTTCTTAGATATGGGAGAGAGTATTTAGTAGCTGTTCAGTTCCCTTTTCCCAGATATAGGAGATAGTATTTAGTAGCTGTACAATTCCCTTTTCCCAGATATAGGAGATAGTATTTAGTAGCTGTACAGTTCCCTTTTCTCAGATATGTGAGATAATATTTAGTAGCTGTACAGTTCCCTTTTCCCAGATATGGGAGATAGTATTTAGTAGCTGTACAGTTCCCTTTTCCCAGATATGGGAGATAGTATTTAGTAGCTGTACAGTTCTCTTTTCCCAGGTATGGGAGATAGTATTTAGTTGCTGTTATTTAGTAGCTGTACAGTTCCCTTTTCCCAGATATGGGAGATAGTATTTAGTTGCTGTACAGTTCTCTTTTCCCAGGTATGGGAGATAGTATTTAGTTGCTGTTATTTAGTAGCTGTACAGTTCCCTTTTCCCAGATATGGGAGATAGTATTTAGTAGCTGTACAGTTCTCTTTTCCCAGGTATGGGAGATAGTATTTAGTAGCTGTACAGTTCCCTTTTTCCAGATATGGGAGGTAGTATTTAGTTGCTGTACAGTTCCCTTTTCCCAGATATGGGAGTTAGTATTTAGTAGCTGTACAGTTCCCTTTTCCCAGATATGGGAGATAGTATTTAGTAGCTGTACAGTTCCCTTTTCCCAGATATGTGAGATAATATTTAGTAGCTGTACAGTTCCCTTTTCCCAGGTATGGGAGATAATATTTAGTAGCTGTACAGTTCCCTTTTCCCAGATATGGGAGATAGTATTTAGTAGCTGTACAGTTCCCTTTTCTCAGATATGTGAGATAGTATTTAGTAGCTGTACAATTCCCTTTTCTTAGATATGGGAGAGAGTATTTAGTAGCTGTTCAGTTCCCTTTTCCCAGATATAGGAGATAGTATTTAGTAGCTGTACAATTCCCTTTTCCCAGATATAGGAGATAGTATTTAGTAGCTGTACAGTTCCCTTTTCTCAGATATGTGAGATAATATTTAGTAGCTGTACAGTTCCCTTTTCCCAGATATGGGAGATAGTATTTAGTAGCTGTACAGTTCCCTTTTCCCAGATATGGGAGATAGTATTTAGTAGCTGTACAGTTCTCTTTTCCCAGGTATGGGAGATAGTATTTAGTTGCTGTTATTTAGTAGCTGTACAGTTCCCTTTTCCCAGATATGGGAGATAGTATTTGGTAGCTGTACAGTTCTCTTTTCCCAGGTATGGGAGATAGTATTTAGTTGCTGTACAGTTCCCTTTTCCCAGATATGGGAGATAGTATTTAGTAGCTGTACAGTTCTCTTTTCCCAGGTATGGAAGATATTATTTAGTTGCTGTTATTTAGTAGCTGTACAGTTCCCTTTTCCCAGATATGGGAGATAGTATTTAGTAGCTGTACAGTTCCCTTTTCTTAGATATGGGAGATAGTATTTAGTAGCTGTACAGTTCCCTTTTCCCAGATATGGGAGATAGTATTTAGTAGCTGTACAGTTCTTTTTTCCCAGGTATGGGAGATAGTATTTAGTTGCTGTACAGTTCTCTTTTCCCAGGTATGGGAGATAGTATTTAGTAGCTGTACAGTTCCCTTTTCCCAGATATGGGAGATAGTATTTAGTTGCTGTACAGTTCTCTTTTCCCAGGTATGGGAGATAGTATTTAGTTGCTGTTATTTAGTAGCTGTACAGTTCCCTTTTCCCAGATATGGGAGATAGTATTTAGTAGCTGTACAGTTCCCTTTTCCCAGGTATGGGAGATAGTATTTAGTTGCTGTTATTTAGTAGCTGTACAGTTCCCTTTTCCCAGATATGGGAGATGGTATTTAGTAGCTGTACAGTTCTCTTTTCCCAGGTATGGGAGGTAGTATTTAGTTGTTGTGCAGTTCCCTTTTCCCAGATATGGGAGATAGTATTTAGTAGCTGTACAGTTCCCTTTTTCCAGATATGGGAGATAGTATTTAGTAGCTGTACAGTTCCCTTTTCCCAGATATGGGAGATAGTATTTAGTTGCTGTACAGTTCCCTTTTCCCAGATATGGGAGATAGTATTTAGTTGCTGTACAGTTCCCTTTTCCCAGATACCAAAGCCTTTCTCCCCCACTACTACTGGATGTCCTGCACCATGAGTGGAGAGGGCAGAACTGAATAACCTTTTCTCCAAAAGAGTCCTGGGACAGAGAGAGACAAGGTCTAGGGTTTATTCAAGATTCTGTTTAGTCCCCCCCCCCCCCAAAAAAAAAAAAAAATCAAGGGCATCAGGCCAGTCCTAGAAATGTGGCATAAATTATGTCAGGAAAACCAGATTACAGATGACATGGTGCAGGCCATCCTTCTATGTCTCTAGGCAGAGGATTGGATGTACTCACTGGACCCCCAGGATGATGTCAAAATTGACAAAGCTTCTAGGAGGTTCCTATGCGTTTGGGTTGGAACCAGTCACTATCAAATTTGAGCACTGCTGCTTTCCGTGATTCATATTTTTCCCTTTTTTGGATGACGGTTGCTAGTGTCTTCCACTTGGGAGCCCCATATTGCTAGATAGGCATCCTTCTGTAGCTAATTTCCATATGATCTCTCACACTTTGTAAATATTGTAAATAGCTTTTGTCTTTTGACTTTAACTGTGTGAATTTGTTAAAATGTATCTACATGATATTTTTCCACTATATTGCTCACGCTTTGTATTATTTGATATGTATTTGTACTTTTTTATTTTTATTGGACTGCTATCTTTACTGTAATCTGTTTCATGGAGCTTTTCTCCCCGGGCCTCCACTGAAAACAGGCTCTCTGGCCCCATTGGACTTCCCCGGTAATCAAACTGGAAATAAATAAATAAATAATAAATATTGAAGGCTTTAATTTTCATTCTTTGGTTTCAAAACAGGTGTACAAGATGTCTTTCTATTCTTCTGTTGCAGTATTCCTGTCTTAAGGGAGTTGCCTGCCGAGGCGACAACCCAACATAGGTCAGTATACCAAAGTCTTTTACTACCTATCTGTGTCAAACAGAGCTCCTCATTAGCACTCTTCAAGAAAAATCTTGATGATTGGATGGGAAATGGGAAATTCACCCCGGGGATCACTTCTGTGGCTCTGCCCGACAGGGGCACAGGAAAATAATTTTCTTGGGTGGCGAAAGCCAGGGTACATTTTTTGGCTAGGCCTGTAAGGGCCCTAGGGCCGATAGCCTAGTACCTACCTGTGAACCTAAGTTGCACAGTATGTCTGACGGCCATCAGCAGACATAGACAATAAAAGAGACGTATGTGCGCACCACCCTCAGAACTTCTTTGCCGCCTGTCGGATCGCCAGTCCCAGATGTTGTTTTGCTGTCGGAATTGCTTTTCTTCGAAAGAGATAAATGCCCCACTGGGGGGAAACCTTTTGTTTTTTGATACCTTTCTTTTTCTCTGAGGTTCATGTCATCCAGAAAAGGGAAGTGTGACTGTGGACGACAGATTCCACATAAAAATGGTCATAGTCTGTTTTTTTTTTTCCTAGGCCCTCAGCACAATCACAAATCCCATACTGTTTGCCAATTCATTGTCCTGAAAACCCTCCAGAGTCTGTTATCCTGCCTTGCGATTGACCTGGAAAACCAACATCTGAAACCTCTAGCAAAGAGCACGATGGACGCCCATCTGGACCCAACGACTGAGCCTACAAAACAGAAAGCCAAGAAACTTAGGGCAGAATCCAAAGCACCTCTGGAGTGGGACGTCTTTCCCAAGGGATATGAGAGCTCGGAGACACATGTCGACCGAGATCCAGATCCACAGATCAAGCCATCTTGCCTCTGGGCATTTGCATGTCCAGAGAGGCTTCTCAGACATTGGTCTCCAGTGTCCTGGGGGGAACCGAGGCTTATTGTGTCAGGAGGCCCTAGCGGGACTACCCAGATTGTCGTTAGGAGGATGTCAAATCTGATATTGTAGAGTGCAGGCCTATGTCTAGCCCTCCTTCTTTGCACCGTATAGATACGCCTGCAAAGAACAAACAAAAAAAAACAAGCACGTCTGTTTTTCTCCTAACCCACAGAAGGAATGGTTGAACTTTTTTCAAGGTTCTTTTAAGGCCTTCATGGCCCTTAGGCTTCCATCAGGTTGCGATGCTTCCCCTGTAGCCGGGCCTTCTTCCCATAGGAAGAGACCTAGGCCCCATCTTACCTCAGATGAAGACTTCACTTCTGAGGAGGAGGATGGACTTGGATTATTCCTCCCAAATTCCCTCCCCATTGGATTATGCCTCCCCTGAAAAGGACTCCAATGAGATAGATTCCTCCATAGAGGAGATTTCTTTCAGGGTGGCTATCTCCAAAATGTGTAAGCACTTCAAGTGGGACTCCACAGAGATGTCAGATGTCCAGAAGTGCTATTATGATCAGCCATCCCTGCTGTAATACCTGCATTTCTGGATGCCTTTGCATCCACTTCCACCCACCCACCCAGACTGTCAGCCTCCAGCACCTAAAAAGCCTGACAGGTACTGCAAAGTACCAAAGGACTGCCAATTTTTTAAGGCACCTGCTGCAGATCCTTCTGTTGTTTCTGTTGCCTCTGATAAGACCTCCAGGTCGCTTCTTCCTCGGACTGCCAGTTGTTTAAGGCCCCTGCTGCAGATCCTTCTGTTGTTTCTGTTGCCTCTGATAAGACCTCCAGGTCGCTTCTTCCTCGGACTGCCAGTTGTTTAAGGCACCTGCTGCAGATCCTTCTGTTGTTTCTGTTGCCTCTGATAAGACCTCCAGGTCGCTTCTTCCTCGGACTGCCAGTTGTTTAAGGCCCCTGCTGCAGATCCTTCTGTTATTGCTGTTGCCTCTGATAAGACCTCCAGGTCGCTACTTCCTCTTCCCTGCTGCCCTCAGATAAAGACAGCAGACAGTTGGAGAGGCTGGGGAAGAAAATGTATACCTCAGCTACCCTGGCCTTCAGAGCATTAATTATCAAACACACACATGACCAAGTACAACTTGGAACTCCTTTCCCAGGTCTCAAAACTGGTATCCGATATGTCTGACTCTGGAAATAAGGCCCTAGCATCATCACTCCTTGCCACCTCCTCTCAGGTAGCCAGACATTCTATCAAGTGCACCTGTGATGCTGTAGAAACCTCCTCTAGGGCTGCCGCTTCCTCTTCTGTGCTTAGAAGATTTGCCTGGCTTAGGTTTCAGCCTCTGAGTCTATCAAGGCAAAACTGATGGATGTCCCCCTGGATAATATTGCCCTGTTTGGGAAACTTTCTGCAGAGCTCATCATATCTGTGCAGGAAAAAAGCAAAGAACTTAAGGATCTCAAGCTCTGTGCCTAAATTTCATAGGAATTATCCTGCAAAATAAACTTTCATATGCAGGCAATGCAAAGCACCTCAATCTAGACCCCAAAAGAGGACAATGAAGACCCAACATTTTCCCTCCTCTTCTGCCTCTGTTCCTCTCGTAACAAAGCAGCCCTTTCCTGATTGAACGGGCTCCTCTTCATGACTCTTACAACCTAATTCCCCTGTCCCAATGCCTTTCCCTCTCCCTTCCTTCCTGGGAACTCTCAGGACTTGGGTGTTAAGCATCATCAAAAGGGGGTTCTTCATGGTTTGGCACAAGGTGCCTGCCTTCAGGGGAACTCCCCCACCACCAAAAGATCAGATCTCCCTTTTCTTACCAGTTCTACTGGAACCCATAAACCAGGGCAGCACAGAAACTATCCCCTGTTTGGAAGAGAGAGGGGGCTCTTACTCCCGTCTTTTCCTAGTACCCAGGAAGAAAGGACCCTTGAGACCAATCCTGGATCTCTCTCTTACCTCATCGATTTATTTATAGTCTCTTCATTCAAAATGTTAACCCCTTAAACACGGTTTCCTCTTATCCTTCTTCAGGCATTTCTAGCTTCAATAGATGTCAGGGATGCCTACCTCCATATCCCCATTCAGTACAGATACAGGAGATTTCTACGATTTTCTGTGGGATCCTTGCACTGTCCATTCTCGTCTTTGCCTTTTGAATTCTCTACATCCTGAGAGTCTAAACAAAATGTCTAGCTCCAGTAGTAGCTTTTTGCAGGCTCCAAGGGAACTTAATCTGCCTATACCTGGATGACCTATTAATCCAAGCCTCTTCTGAGACAGAGTTGAAAAAAATCCTCCAAATGGCAACTAGCATTCTTCAAGGCCTGGGATTTACCATCAATTTCAAGAAATCTTCTCTGGTCGTAGCCCAAGATCTCATTTTCCTGGGCTGCAGATTCCAAACTCTGAGCATGCTAGTCTCTCTCTCACCTTCCAGGGCACAAGAAATCTCCCTAATCTTCGCAGAGACACTCCTACTACATCAGATTTCTGCCAGACAGTTCCTCAGGACCTTAGGCCTCATGGCTTCCACCATCCCAGTGCTTCCTCTGGCAAGGCTTCACATGAGGAAATGTCAATGGTTCCAAAAATTGTATGGTCTTGGCATGCCCATCATCTAGAACACCTCATTCCACTCCTCCCATGTCTAAAGCAAGAGCTCCAGTTGTGGATCTCACAACTGTCTGTAAATCCAGGTCTTTCCATTCACCCTCTACCATCTTCTCAGACCTTACTTATGGATGCTTCGGACATGGGTTGAGGCGCAACCTTAGACCTCCACATGGCTCAAGGGGAGTGGTCTCCCTCCCAAATGAACAAACACATAAATGTGAGAGAAATGAGGGCAGTAATTTTTGCTTTTCAAACGTTCAAATCACTGATCAGACCAGGGAGGTTACTTGTACACACCGACAACATGACAGTCTTGTAGTACATAAACAAGCAGGGAGGTACCAAATTCTATCTCCTGCGCAGACTAGCCATGCAGGTATAGGATCTAGCTCACCTCCTAGATGTATTTCTTCAAGCGGTGTACATCCCCTCCAGACAGAACACAGTGGCGGACACCCTAAGCAGATCCAGGACACAAGCCTACGAATTCTTAGATAGTCCACCAGTGGGGTTTTCCAGAGATGTATTTATTTGCCTCCCCCATGAACAAACAGCTTCCTCAGTTTTGTGACAGAGAATATCATCCTCAGGCATGGGGAGTGAATGCCCTTTCAATCTCATGGAAGGGGAACATTCCTGTATGCATTCCCTGCTCTTACACTCATCCCCAAAGTCCTGTTGAAAATCCAACAAGAAAAGATAAAACTCTTACTGGTGACTCCCTACTAGCCAAGACATCATTGGTTCCCCCTTCTCTTTCATCTAGCCAAAGGCAATCAACACAACTTGCCCCACAGAGTGGACGTCTTAATACAGAACAAGGGCTAAATCTTGCACTCACATCTGGAACCCTCCAATTAACTCTGTGGGTGCTAGAACCCTAATACCATTCACACACCTGTACCCTGAGGACATGTTTCAAGTACTGCAGGAGGGTAGGAAACCCACTATTAGAAAATCTTACTTCTTCATATGGAAGAGATTCTCTGTTCGATGTCTGGCTAGAAACCAGGACCCATTGAAGGTGCCCCACCTATGGTTGTATCCTATCTTTTTGAATTGTTTAATGCAGGATTAGCATGCCCTTCCATCAAAGCTCATTTGTCAGTGACTTCTGCTTGTGTACCACTAAATCTTCCCTTAGCTTCTAGATTCAAAGCTAAACAGTTCCTCAAAGGTATCCTTTATATCAGACCCCCAGAAGACCAGTGGCTCAACTTTGTTCTAGAGAAATTGACTCAAGCACCATTTGAACCTACTTCCAAGTGCAGTGTTTGAGTGAACAAGAGGAACACAATCCTCCTGGTGGCCATTACCTCTGCCAGGCAGGTCTCAAGAGTTAGTTACAGGCCCTTATGGCTTCTCCCCCTTCTTGTCTTTCCATAAAGACAGAGTGTCCCTCATTCATGCCAAAGGTTGTCAGTGAAGTGCCCTAAATCAGGCAGCTCACCTACCAGCTTTCTTTCCCTTCCCCAGAACAGTAGTGAGAGGATTCTGCACATCCTGGATGTACACAGACACCTCAGGTTCTACTTGCATAAAACTAAACCCTGTAGGAAAACAGAGCAATTATTTGTGTCTTTCCATCCCAGGGCTCTGGGTTTGCCTGTGTCTAAACAGACTGTCTCTAACTGGATATTCAAATCAATTGCCTTTTGCTACGTCCACCATGGTGAGGTTCTCCCTGGCTCAGTCAAAGCCCACTCTACCAAGGCAGTATCTTCAGGGGCCTTCCTCAGGGGTTTGGATACCAATTCTATCCTAGAAGCTGCTACTTATACACCTGTCCACACCTTCACCAAACATTATAAGTTGGACTCCATCTCTAGATCCAGGGCAGGGTTTGCCAAGGCCATTCTTCATGGGTTCTTAGAAAATTCCTCTGCCCTTTCCTCATGAACGTTTGTACTCTGCCTTGTGTCAGGAATATTGCAACAGAAGAATAGAAGGACATAGATTAGTTGTGTAAGAACTTACCATAATGGTAGATGTCCTTCTCTTCCCTGCTACAGTATTATAACCCTCCTTCCTTTCCCCCACTTCTTGCCTTTCTTGGATGCAGTTATCCTCATTTGCTTAGATTGTCTGTCCTTCTGGGGCTTCAGTTCTGAGGGTAATGCACACATAGGTCTCTTTATTGCTGACATCTGCTGATGGCCAATGTCAGACATACCACTCGCCTTAGGTAGTAAAAGACTTTGGTATAATGGCAGACGTCGGGTCTTCACCTTGGCAGGCAACTCCCTTACGTCAGGAATACAGCAACAGAGAAGAAAGGAGCTCTATCGCTATGGTAAGTTCTTACACAACTTATCTGTCTTCCTAAAAGGTACCTCCCCCCTTCCCCCACAAAGATCCCACCCCACTTTCGGATCATAGTCTTGTACTTGAGAGGCCAACCTCCCATACTTTTGACTGGATGGTTCAAGCAATTTTAAGTTTTTTTTTTTTATCATGGAAAACTTTCTTTTTCTTAGCAATTACTTCAGCTAGAAGAATTTCAGGACTTCATACTCATTGTTGGGTCTTTGTCTACTTTGTTTGGTTTTTCAGAGAGAGAGAGTTTGTTAAGACAGATCTTTCCTTTTTGCCTTAATTAGCCACAAAAAAGAAACTAACATCCGTCTAGCCATGAACCTACCAGTATTTTTCCATCATACCAGACTAAAGGAGAGCATTTGTTACATTGGCTTAGATGTCCATAGCCAATTGAAGTTCTGCCTGCAACATACATCACAGTTCAGACAGTATGGCCAGTTCATATGTTCATAGGTTCATACTAGGCTATCTGCCCTAGGGCATTTATAAGCCTAGCCAGAGTGTGTTTGGCTTTCGCCACCCATTTTAAATTAATTTTGCTATGCCCTTTTTCGAGGTTAGTATACTGTGCCTCTGTCTAACAGTGACACAGAAGTGATACCCAGGGTAAACCCTCGATCCCCATCCACTCATCAAGATTCCTCTTGAAGAGAGTCAATGAGGGACTCTGCCTAACCTGGACTGGGATTTTATTCCAGAGTGAAGGGAGCCTCTGGGTTATGAATCTGTCCCTCCGGCAGTGCTGAGGTTCAAGACTCTCGAGCACGTAGCTCGATGGGATTTGGATTTTCTGAGGTGCAGCATGTCCATTAATTCCGGGTTGGACATGGCTTTATACGTCAGGCACATATTGCCTCTGAGCAGGCGGTATGCCACTGAGTAGAGCTGGAGTTTCTTTAACCGGGCAGCATATGGCATCTCTTTGAGCCCTTTGATTCTCTTGGTGAGGTACTTTTGGGGTCTTTCCAGTTGCTGCAGGTGTCTGGTAAGGTAGATCCCAAAAGGGGCATTGTACTCAGTTATGAGCCTGATGAGGGATGAGTAAAGAGGCACGATGACCTCCCCTGATCTAGATGTGAATCCCTTCATGATTAGGTGGGCTATATAAAATGTTTTACTAACCACTTTGGCCACGTGGTTGTCAAATGAGAGATTGCTATCAACTTGGGTCCCCAGGTCCCTAATTACTTCTTCCGTACTTAATGGATTACCACCTATGTGGTAATTTGTGGGCACTTTGTTTTTGCCAAAGGGGATGGCTATCCACTTTTTGGCGTTTAGCTTGAGGCCATGGCTCTGGCACCAGTTGTCTGTTTCTATGAGGCCCTTTTGGAGGATGCTTGTGTTGGCTGGAGAGTCGATTATGGTGACCAGTTTGCAGTCATCTGCGAACTTGGTCAGCCACAGTCCTTCCGTGTTGGCCTGTACCTCCGAGAAATATATACCGAACAAGAGAGGTCCCAGGACTGAGCCTTGTGGGACGCCACTTGTAACTGGTTTGGAGACTGACATGGCTCCAGCAATTCTAACCATGTGGGTTCTGTCCTTGAGCCAGTTTGCAACCCATCTAGTGACATAGTGGTTTATATTTAAGCTGGTGAACTTATCTATAATGCCCGAGTGGGGTATTGTATCGAAGGCTTTTGCGAGGTCCGGATAGGCTGTGTGGACCACCTTCCCCTCGTCAATGGCCTTGGTGACTGTTTCAAAGAAATCAACCAGGTTTAAGAGGTAGGATCTGCCCTTAGCAAAGCCGAACCGGGTAGGATACAGTGTCTGTAGGTCCCCAATATCTTTATTTATGAGGTTCATGATGATCCTTTCTGTAGCTTTGCAGACCAAGCTAGTCAGGCTTATGTCCTCCTTCCAAACAAGAATGGGTCAGAAAATATTCAAGGTTACCTCTACCAGAGGGCTTTCCTGTTGCATTTCTGTTATATCTACCACATCTAACAGGTCCCTTCCTCCTAAACCGAAGGCTCACACCACAAAAATGTTAGCCACTTCTTTTGCCTTCTTCAAAAGTTCTTCCATTGATAATGTGTGCTTCTGCTAAGCACTACAAATCTGACATGGTATCTTAATCACACTCTTCCTTCAGGGCCACCGTACACCATGTTGTAATGACCTGACGCCATCGAGGATTTTAGAGGGCAACTCTGTCCAATCCTTGAAGTGATTGGACTAGATAATCTAAGATAAAATAGTTAAGTGTTTATCGTAACATTGGATCTTAATTACCCATGTCCATTGACTTCAACAAGACCTCCCTCTACTCCCCTACATACTGTCATCTCATAATCTTTGTCAGACCTTATTGACTTCCTGAAGCTTGTCTGACACTTACTTTCCTATAGACTTATAATCCAGTCATAGTACTGGTAGAGTTAAACTTGATCTGAGGTAAACAGGAAAGAGCACAGTATTATGGGAGATAGGTAAGGGTTCAACTTCTGCATAGTGATGGTGTCCGATGGCATCCAGTCCCATTGCTAAAGTGGATGGCCATGGATAATCGCAATATGACATTATGGTTAAGTGCATAAATATCACTTCATTGACAGGTGTGTGAACACCGCATTTTCAATGCTGCATCTAAGCTAACAGTGAGCATTTGTGGCAGAATTCAGAATGTTGGTTTATTCTAGGGACAGAGTTTCCACATTCGGAAGCTGCCGGCCCCTCCTTTGTTTGCGTTTAATTCTCACTGAGCTCACCGTCCGTCCTTGGGCCAAGACCTATTGCAATGTCTGCTGAACAGACTGCATTTTTTTTACTTCCGCCAGCCTTGCAGAAATGGATTTCAAAAAGATTCTGCTATTTAGAAGACTCTTGGAAATTAAATGTATAACATCGATGCCGTGAGTGGTCGGTAGCTTTTGCTTACATTGTACTGTCGTGCTTGTTAACTAGTCACCATTTTTCTGGGTATTTAAAGCTCAGTAGACTGAATTTCAGAAACATGTTAATGCTGACTTTTAATTTTATTTGCATGGCCTGTGTGATGCACCATATAATAAGAGGTCAGAGCTGGAGATTACGGGAAGAAACAGGTAAAGGGATGAAGACCAAGAGAGGCTATTGTTTTTGTCTGTTAACCAAGGGTAGGGGGCCTGTCAGGGGCTGAGTGGGTGGTGGGTCAGTGGTAGTAGGATGTTGCCTGATATCACTGCTGTACAGCTGTTTGTAAGCTACAACTGCTTCCTATAGGGTGCCTATCAGGGGTTGAGTGGGTGGTGGGTCAGTGGTAGTAGGATGTTGCCTGATATCACTGCTGTACAGCTGTTTGTAAGCTACAACTGCTTCCTATAGGGTGCCTATCAGGGGCTGAGTGGGTGGTGGGTCAGTGGTAGTAGGATGTTGCCTGATATCACTGCTGTACAGCTGTTTGTAAGCTACAACTGCTTCCTATAGGGTGCCTATCAGGGGTTGAGTGGGTGGTGGGTCAGTGGTAGTAGGATGTTGCCTGATATCACTGCTGTACAGCTGTTTGTAAGCTACAACTGCTTCCTATAGGGTGCCTATCAGGGGCTGAGTGGGTGGTGGGTCAGTGGTAGTAGGATGTTGCCTGATATCACTGCTGTACAGCTGTTTGTAAGCTACAACTGCTTCCTATAGGGTGCCTATCAGGGGTTGAGTGGGTGGTGGGTCAGAGGTAGTAGGATGTTGCCTGATATCACTGCTGTACAGCTGTTTGTAAGCTACAACTGCTTCCTATAGGGTGCCTATCAGGGGTTGAGTGGGCGGTGGGTCAGAGGTAGTAGGATGTTGCCTGATATCACTGCTGTACAGCTGTTTGTAAGCTACAACTGCTTCCTATAGGGTGCCTATCAGGGGCTGAGTGGGTGGTGGGTCAGTGGTAGTAGGATGTTGCCTGATATCACTGCTGTACAGCTGTTTGTAAGCTACAACTGCTTCCTATAGGGTGCCTATCAGGGGTTGAGTGGGTGGTGGGTCAGAGGTAGTAGGATGTTGCCTGATATCACTGCTGTACAGCTGTTTGTAAGCTACAACTGCTTCCTATAGGGTGCCTATCAGGGGTTGAGTGGGTGGTGGGTCAGAGGTTGTAGGATGTTGCCTGATATCACTGCTGTACAGCTGTTTGTAAGCTACAACTGCTTCCTATAGGGTGCCTATCAGGGGCTGAGTGGGTGGTGGGTCAGTGGTAGTAGGATGTTGCCTGATATCACTGCTGTACAGCTGTTTGTAAGCTACAACTGCTTACTTTAGGGTGCCTATCAGGGGCTGAGTGGGTGGTGGGTCAGTGGTAGTAGGATGTTGTCTGATATCACTGCTGTATAGCTGTTTGTAAGCTACAACTGCTTCCTATAGGGTGCCTATCAGGGGCTGAGTGGGTGGTGGGTCAGTGGTAGTAGGATGTTGCCTGATATCACTGCTGTACAGCTGTTTGTAAGCTACAACTGCTTCCTATAGGGTGCCTATCAGGGGCTGAGTGGGTGGTGGGTCAGTGGTAGTAGGATGTTGCCTGATATCACTGCTGTACAGCTGTTTGTAAGCTACAACTGTTTCTTATAGGGTGCCTGTCAGCTGAGTGGGTGGTGGGTCAGTGGTAGTAGGATGTTGCCTGATATCACTGCTGTACAGCTGTTTGTAAGCTACAACTGCTTCCTATAGGGTGCCTGTCAGGGGCTGAGTGGGTGGTGGGTCAGTGGTAGTAGGATGTTGCCTGATATCACTGCTGTACAGCTGTTTGTAAGCTACAACTGCTTACATTAGGGTGCCTGTCAGGGCAGAGTGGGTGTTGGGTCAGTGGTAGTAGGATGTTGCCTGATATCACTGCTGTACAGCTGTTTGTAAGCTACAACTGTTTCCTATAGGGTGCCTATCAGGGGCTGAGTGGGTGGTGGGTCAGTGGTAGTAGGATGTTGCCTGATATCATTGCTGTACAGCTGTTTGTAAGCTACAACTGCTTACATTAGGGTGCCTGTCAGGGCAGAGTGGGTGTTGGGTCAGTGGTAGTAGGATGTTGCCTGATATCACTGCTGTACAGCTGTTTGTAAGCTACAACTGCTTCCTATAGGGTGCCTGTCGGGCTGAGTGGGTGTTGGGTCAGTGGTAGTAGGATGTTGCCTGATATCATTGCTGTACAGCTGTTTGTAAGCTACAACTGCTTACTTTTTCATCATCTTTGAGGACAGGGTGAAAACAGGTAAGTAGTTTGTAGACAGAGTTGAAAGATTACTGCTCTGGTTGGTGGGTGCAACCAGCACCTGGTTATTTGTGTAGTAGGACACTGTTTTTGGCAGAAATGAACATTCATACACCCATCACAGCATGAGATAAATTATGTATTGCAACAAAATATTTTTTCTGGCAGAGCTGATTAAGGTGTCCAGCCTGACATCAGCTTGAGTCTGTTTCCCTGGTTATTAAATGAGTGCCAGTACAGTGGGTGAAAATACATAATGACTTGTTCCACACTGTTTACAGGATGAGGAGAAGGGTTTCAGAAGAGCTCCTTCTTGGAGAAAGAAGTTTAGACCAAAGGATGTACGAGATTTAGCAGCTGGATCTGCAGAAACTCTCCCTGCAAATTTCCGAGTCACGTCTACCATGTCTTCCCCATCTATGCAGCCAAAGAAAATGCAAATGGATGGTAGGTGATGGTCTTGATTTTTATCAGATTAATGAGTAGTAGTATTTCTGATTAGGTGCTCAAAGAATCCAGGTAAGACTGGTGTTCTAGCCGACTGACACCTATATGAAGTGGAGACCTGTACATGTGTATACTTGTGATGTAGAGTTACTTAAATTAATTGTCTGAAAGCAAGGCACAACTTTTGAAGTTAAGCAACTATGGCTACTTGGGAGCTGTGTTTTCTTTGCTTTTTGTTTGTTTCACTTTTTGATGGGAAGTTCACAGTATACTTTTGTTTGGAATCTCTGGTGTACTCACTAATTTGTGGTGCCTCTAGGTTATCCTTATGGCCCTGTCTGTAAATTAGTTCAGATATCTCTTTGTGTCCATATTTGTAGTAAAATACTTCACTTGTTAGTCAACTGTGAATTTCACTCGGGATCTTTAAAGCAAGTCTTTATCAGAAGAAGGGCCAGTTGTTTCCCTTGGCTTCTTTAGAGCACAGCATATAGTTATTAAAATTCTGCTTTGTAAAGGAAAATGCTTTAACTCCATGGATTAACAGTACTGTGACTGTGTGACTTTACAGCTGCTTTATCCAATCAAAACATGTTAACTGCAGATGTTTGCATGCTCCTCAGCTGTGTTGGTGCCTTCTTGCAGCATGTTTGGATCTGCTCTAGCTGGGGAAAACGATTGTGTTACCCGTGCTTCCTGAAGTAGAAGTGTGCTAATAATGTGTGTTATGCATGCGGACTGTTTTCTAAGAATTTGGGGTTTATCTACAATTAACTGCATGTTTTGTTTTGCCTGCTGTCAATCTTAATTGCACAGGAAGTTTATCAGCACAGAGATTGGACTCTGCCACAGTAAGGACGTACTCTTGCTGACACCTTGGTAAGCAAGTTGTTTATTTGTTAGAA
Organism: Protopterus annectens; assembly: GCF_019279795.1. Taxonomy (NCBI): domain Eukaryota; kingdom Metazoa; phylum Chordata; order Ceratodontiformes; family Protopteridae; genus Protopterus; species Protopterus annectens. The sequence continues at coordinate 428,912 of NC_056743.1, read as the reverse complement.
AATAAAATCTGTTTATTTTTAGCTAGGTAAACTCACTAGGTCTTTAGAAAAGTAATTATTAATTCTAGCCATTTATTGTCTTGATGAACTTAGTTTTTTACAGGATGGGGTACGGTACCCTTTGTGCTCCTTAGTTTTTACAGGATGGGGTACGGTACCCTTTGTGCTCCTTAGTTTTTACAGGATGGGGTACGGTACCCTTTGTGCTCTTCAATAGCCCACAAATGTTTTGCTGTGCAGTATTTTGGTTGACTTAAGTAAAGATGGACTCATATAGTGCAGAGAGTGATGGAGACACTGGTTCGAAACAGTTGTCCAGACTTTATGTATAATTCGGGTAGATGCTGCTGATGCAGGCTTTATGGTGCAACACCAAACAGAGTTAACATGCTGATGTAACCGTGACTAGAAGTGATGAAATGGCAGAGCTGAATGCTAGAGACTTCTGAAAGAATTAAAGGAAGAAGCTGTGAAGTGTAAGAAAGTCATAGCAGAAACAACAGAATCATTCTCTGTCTCAAAAATGAGAGCAGCAGTGAGACAGGGAACTTCTGTTGTGCTAGTTTCCCTTCGTAGAAGAAAAGCAATGGAGCCAACAGTTTAATCACTACTCCTTTGGTACCTGTTTTATCCTTTTCAAGGTTGCTTGGGAGCCAGAACCTATAAAACTTTGCCACTTTAGTGGAACCTCATTAAAAAAAATTGTGTGCCTAGAGTCAGGTGAGACACAGGGACAAGGTAACGTAGCATAAGAGAAGGAAGGTTATATCGCATGAATCCACTGGAGGTCTTAAAATTTGCAAGGGAGATTGTGAATACTGCTCCTTGTTTGAGATACCTTCATACTATATGAGATAGATAATTGCATTGCCTGGCTAGTCTTGGTTTCTGTTGAGGTGGCCCTGGGTGACTATGAAGCACAGATGACTGTGGCTGGGGAAAAGATGTCCATTAGAAGTGTATGTAGTTGAAGGCAAGGTACTGAAAATCAAACTAAATGGAGAAAGAGTAGGCAGGAATTATTGTACAGTGTGATTTAAAAGCAAATAGGTACTGCAAGGAGCTAGTAAAAAATTCCTACAGTAAGGGCGAAGACAGAACATGCATATAGCAGTAGCAACTGCAGAATCAAATTGTGACATCTGCCAGAAAATAGTGATGTTAATTGGTACAGTGTGGAGACTTGATAGGTGACTCAGGGGTATATGTAGAAATGTTTTTTCTGGTAGTGGTAGCAGTAGACACTACGGACATCTTACATGAAGAAATAATGGGTTGAAACAGTGTAGTTGTGATTTGAGGATACACAGTGTTGATAATTTGTAGTCAGTGGCCGATTTAGTAGGTGTGCTTAAATGAGAAGTTAAGTGGCCTTTGTATATTGGCTATTAGACATGCATACCTGATGGTGTGGCTTAGTGGGTTCAGTCACCAAACTGCAAATAAGTTATGACCACATGATCTGCAATAGATTCCTACAGCCACACTGTAGATACGGTTTGGTATTGTCATTTCACCAAAATGTTGCATGGAAATTAGCACTTATGTTTAACCAGTCTTAACAACAAAGCAAAATAAAAAAAATGTATATACATTTCTTTTTTGTAAATGAGACCAAATAGTAATGGTGTGGCATTAGTTAGCTGGTGAGAACTGGCTAAAGGTTTGGACCTCAGAAGGGCGCATTTACAGATCTTTAAGGCAGGAAATGGACACAAGGTGGTAGTTCAGAGAAAGGGCAGCGTATGGTCAGATATTCTGACTTGGTCTTTATTGGTGCAAACAGCCCCACTCTCCCCTACACACACACACATGCGCATGTGTTTGAACCCACCTTTTTTTCTACCAAAGAAGCTTTATATAACAGCATTTTGTGCATTGTCTGAGGGAGATGCTTTTCTTCATGTTTTTCAGTTGTGCTGATTATGAGCCAGAAGTGTTTTACTTTTTAAAGTTGGTTTCATGTGTTAAATTTTGCTTGCTGCCATCATGCTACATTTGGAACATTCTGATGGAGGACCATGGGTGACCCAGTAGAGCATTTTCACCTCACAGCAAGAGTTTTTTTCTGAATCAGTTCTCATCTTGGGTGCCTTCTTCTCATAGGTTTTTTCTGGGTGTTACTGTTTCCCTGCACATTTAAAAATGTGCCCTAGATTGATTGGTAACTCTTAAATAGTTCATAGGTGTGTATCTGGTGAGTTGGGAGATCTGCTTCCATTCCCTACTTACCCAGTAAACTCTGTGGATGGTTGTGACTGAATGAGAATGGATGGAGAGGAAGGGAAGACTTACAAAACGGCTGTTGCTGTTATACATGACTGCTGTTTTGTCTGCCCCAGCCCCAATCATGATATGGATACATGCAGCTTTCTTAGGCCTTTCTTCAGCAGGCCACTATATCATTACTCTACTTTATTAACAATGGGTCATAAATCCTGTCATTTTAAAGGTAACTGCTGACTGTGAAGTGATCAGCTGTTTTTATCATGGGCTTCCCTGCAGTGTAAACATTTGAGCATTGCTTGAAAGATAGAGGCTTTTTGAAGATACTGTTTGTGGGCCATTTTGAAGGGCTATGTAGCTAGTGTACTGCCTCAGATGATCACACTTGGTATTTTCTATTGATTAGTTCTCTATTTTATTTTTTTATTTGTTTTTGTTGACCAGGACAGCTTTGCAAGCTGAAATGCCATTCTTTCCATTACCCTGCACATTTGTCACTGGTTACAGTAGACCTACCCTGCACATTTGTCACTGGTTACAGTAGACCTACCCTGCACATTTGTCACTGGTTACAGTAGACCTACCCATGCACATTTGTCACTGCTTACAGTAGACCTACCCATGCACATTTGTCACTGGTTACAGTAGACCTACCCATGCACATTTGTCACTGCTTACAGTAGACCTACCCGTGCACATTTGTCACTGCTTACAGTAGACCTACACATGCACATTCGTCACTGCTTACAGAAGACCTACCCATGCACATTAGTCACTGCTTACAGTAGACCTACCCATGCACATTTGTCACTGCTTACAGTAGACCTACCCATGCACATTTGTCACTGCTTACAGTAGACCTACCCGTGCACATTTGTCACTGCTTACAGAAGACCTACCCGTGCACATTTGTCACTGCTTACAGTAGACCTACCCTGCACATTTGTCACTGCTTACAGTAGACCTACCCATGCACATTTGTCACTGGTTACAGTAGACCTACCCATGCACATTTGTCACTGCTTACAGAAGACCTACCCGTGCACATTGGTCACTGCTTACAGTAGACCTACCCGTGCACATTTGTCACTGCTTACAGTAGACCTACCCATGCACATTTGTCACTGCTTACAGTAGACCTACCCTGCACATTTGTCACTGCTTACAGTAGACCTACCCATGCACATTTGTCACTGGTTACAGTAGACCTACCCATGCACATTTGTCACTGCTTACAGTAGACCTACCCATGCACATTTGTCACTGCTTACAGTAGACCTACCCGTGCACATTTGTCACTGCTTACAGTAGACCTACCCGTGCACATTTGTCACTGCTTACAGTAGACCTACCCGTGCACATTTGTCACTGCTTACAGAAGACCTACCCGTGCACATTGGTCACTGCTTACAGTAGACCTACCCTGCACATTTGTCACTGCTTACAGTAGACCTACCCATGCACATTTGTCACTGGTTACAGTAGACCTACCCATGCACATTTGTCACTGGTTACAGTAGACCTACCCATGCACATTTGTCACTGCTTACAGTAGACCTACCCATGCACATTTGTCACTGCTTACAGTAGACCTACCCATGCACATTTGTCACTGCTTACAGTAGACCTACCCATGCACATTTGTCACTGCTTACAGTAGACCTACCCATGCACATTTGTCACTGCTTACACTAGACCTACCCATGCACATTTGTCACTGCTTACAGTAGACCTACCCATGCACATTTGTCACTGCTTACACTAGACCTACCCATGCACATTTGTCACTGGTTACAGTAGACCTACCCATGCACATTTGTCACTGGTTACAGTAGACCTCATTGTTTCTGGTAGTGTACTGGGTTTCATGATATTCCAAGTTCAGTTTTATTCCACGTTTTTCTGCTACTTGAAGAATTATGTTTTTGACCAAATCTGTCGATTTACGACTCACTGGAATTATACTGTCTAGGACTAGTCAAAATTTTCAGAAAACATGCCTTCTGGTGTACTTTTTGTGTCTTCATTCTCTTTGCAGTGTGGATCTTTCAGGTGATAATTGGTGCACCTAGGACTGCTTAATTAGTGAGTCTGTTGCTGTGGTTGTTAGGTATGTGACACCCTAGGGCTGCTTTATTGGTCAGTCTGTTGCTGTGGTGGTTAGGCAGGTGATACCCTAGGACTGCTTTATTGGTCAGTCTGTTGCTGTGGTTGTTAGGCAGGTGATACCCTAGGACTGCTTTATTGGTCAGTCTGTTGCTGTGGTTGTTAGGTATGTGACACCCTAGGACTGCTTTATTGGTCAGTCTGTTGCTGTGGTTGTTAGGTACGTGGCACCCTAGGACTGCTTTATTGGACAGTCTGCTGCTGTGGTTGTTAGGCAGGTGATACCCTGGGACTGCTTTATTGGTCAGTCTGTGGCTGTGGTTGTTAGGTACGTGACACCCTAAGACTGCTTTATTTGTGCAGTCTGTTGCTCTGGTTGTTAGGTAGGTGATACCCTAAGACTGATTTATTCGTACAGTCTGTTGTGGTTGTTGGGTAGGTGACACCCTAGGACTGCTTTATTCGGTCTGTTGCTGTGGTTGTTAAGTAGGTGATACCCTAGGACTGCTTTATTAGTCAGTCTGTTCCTGTGGTTGTTAGGTATGTGACACCCTAGGACTGCTTTATTCGTACAGTCTCTTACTGTGGTTGTTAGGTACATGACACCCTAAGACTGTTTTATTCGTACAGTCTGTTGCTCTGGTTGTTAGGTAGGTGATTCCGTAAGACTGTTTTATTCGTACAGTCTGTTGCTCTGGTTGTTGGGTATGTGACACCCTAGGACTGCTTTATTCATACAGTCTGTTGCTCTGGTTGTTAGGTAGGTGATTCCCTAAGATTGTTTTATTCGTACAGTCTGTTGCTCTGGTTGTTGGGTATGTGACACCCTAGGACTGCTTTATTCATACAGTCTGTTGCTCTGGTTGTTAGGTAGGTGACACCTTAGGACTGCTTAATTGGTCAGTCTATTGCTGTGGTTGTTAAGCAGTTCATACCCTAGGACTGCTTTATTGGTCAGTCTGTTGCTCTGATTGTTAGGTACGTGACACCCTAGGACTGCTTTATTGGTCAGTCTGTTGCTGTGGTTGTTAGGTGGGTGACACCCTAAAACTGCTTTATTCATACAGTGTGTTGCTCTGGTTGCTAGGTAGGTGATACCCCAAGACTGCTTTATTCGTACAGTCTGTTGCTGTGGTTGTTGGGTATGTGATACCCTAGGACTGCTTTATTGGTCAGTCTGTTGCTCTGGTTGTTAGGTAGATGACAACCTAGGACTGTTTTATTAGTACAATCTTTTGCTGTGGTTGTTAGGCAGGTGGTACCCTAGTACTGCTTTATTGGTTAGTCTGTTGCTGTGGTTGTTGGGTATGTGACACCATAGGACTGCTTCATTGGTCAGTCTGTTGCTCTGATTGTTAGGTACATGACACCCTAGGATTGCTTTATTCGTCAGTCTGTTGCTGTGGTTGTTGGGTATGTGACACCGTAGGACTGCTTTATTGGCCTGTCTGTTGCTGTGGTTGTTAGGTATGTGACACCCTAGGACTGCTTTATTCGTACAGTCTGTTACTGTGGTTGTTAGGTACATGACACCCTAGGACTGCTTTATTCATACAGCCTTTTGCTCTGCTTGTTAGGTAGGTGATACGCTAAGACTGCTTTATTCATACAGTCTGTTGCTCTGGTTGTTAGGTAGGTGACACCTTAGGACTGCTTTATTGGTCAGTCTGTTGCTGTGGTTGTTACGTATATGACATCCTAGGACTGCTTTATTGGTCAGTCTGTTGCTGTGGTTGTTAGGTACGTGACACCCTAGGACTGCTTTATTGGTCAGTCTGTTGCTGTGGTTGTTAGGTACGTGACACCCTAGGACTGCTTTATTGGTCAGTCTGTTGCTGTGGTTGTTAGGCAGGTGATACCCAAGGACTGCTTTATTGGTCAGTCTGTTGCTGTGGTTGTTGGGTATGGGATACCCTAGGAATACTTTATTGGTCAGTCTGTGGCTCTGATTGTTAGATACATGACACCGTAAGACTACTTTATTTGTGCAGTCTGTTGCTCTGGTTGTTAGGTAGGTGATACCCTAAGACTGCTTTATTCGTACATTCTGTTGCTGTGGTTGTTGGGTAGGTGACACCCTAGGACTGCTTTATTCGTCAGTCTGTTGCTGTGGTTGTTAAGTAGGTGAACACCCTAGGACTGCTTTATTCGTCAGTCTGTTGCTGTGGTTGTTAGGTATGTGACACCCTAGGACTGCTTTATTGGCCAGTCTGTTGCTGTGGTTGTTAGGTATGTGACACCCTAGGACTGCTTTATTCGTACAGTCTGTTACTGTGGTTGTTAGGTACATGACACCCTAGGACTGCTTTATTCATACAGCCTTTTGCTCTGCTTGTTAGGTAGGTGATACCCTAAGACTGCTTTATTTGTACAGTCTGTTGCTCTAGTTTTTAGGTAGGTGACACCTTAGGACTGCTTTATTAGTCAGTCTGTTGCTGTGGTTGTTAGGTATGTGACATCCTAGGACTGCTTTATTGGTCAGTCTGTTGCTGTGGTTGTTGGGTATATGACACCCTAGGACTGCTTTATTGGTCAGTCTGTTGCTGTGGTTGTTAGGTATGTGACACCCTAGGACTGCTTTATTCGTACAGTCTGCTGCTGTGGTTGTTAGGTACGTGACACCCTAGGACTGCTTTACTCGTAGTCTCTTGCTCTGGTTGTTAGGTACATGACACCGTATCACTGGTTTATTCGTACAGTCTGTTGCTGTGGTTGTTAGGCAGGTGATACCCTAGGACTGCTTTATTGGTCAGTCTGTTGTTGTGGTTAGGTATGTGACACCCTAGGACTGCTTTATTGGTCAGTCTGTTGCTGTGGATGTTAGGTACGTGACACCCTAGGACTGCTTTATTGGTCAGTCTGTTGCTGTGGTTGTTAGGCAGGTGATACCCAAGGACTGCTTTATTGGTCAGTCTGTTGCTGTGGTTGTTAGGTGACACCCTAAAACTGCTTTATTCGTACAGTCTGTTGCTCTGGTTGCTAGGTAGGTGATACCCCAAGACTGCTTTATTCGTACAGTCTGTTGCTGTGGTTGTTGGGTATGTGACACCGTAGGACTGCTTCATTGGTCAGTCTGTTGCTCTGATTGTTAGGTACATGACACCCTAGGATTGCTTTATTCGTCAGTCTGTTGCTGTGGTTGTTGGGTATGTGACACCCTAGGACTGCTTTATTCGTACAGTCTGTTACTGTGGTTGTTAGGTACATGACACCCTAGGACTGCTTTATTCGTACAGTCTGTTGCTCTGGTTGTTAGGTAGGTGACACCTTAGGACTGCTTTATTGGTCAGTCTGTTGCTGTGGTTGTTGGGTATGCGATACCCTAGGAATGCTTTTTTGGTCAGTCTGTTGCTGTGTTTGTTAGGTACGTGACACCCTAGGACTGCGTGATTTGTACAGTCTGTTGCTGTGGTTTTTAGGCAGGTGATACCCTAGGACTGCTTTATTAGTCAGTCTGTTGCTCTGGTTGTTGGGTATGTGACACCCTAGGACTGCTTTATTCGTACAGTCTGTTACTGTGGTTGTTAGGTGCATGACACCCTAGGACTGCTTTATTCATACAGTCTGTTGCTCTGGTTGTTAGATAGGTGACACCCTAAAACTGCTTTATTCATACAGTCTGTTGCTCTGGTTGTTAGGTAGGTGATACCCCAAAACTGCATTATTCGTACAGTCTGTTGCTCGGTATGTGACACCATAGGTCTGATTTATTGGTCAGTCTGTTGCTCTGGTTGTTAGGTATGTGACACCCTAGGACTGCTTTATTCGTCAGTCTGTTGCTGTGTTTGTTGGGTATGTGACACCCTAGGACTTCTTGATTCGTACAGTCTGTTGCTGTGATTTTTAGGCAGGTGATACCCTAGGACTGTTTTATTGGTCAGTCTGTTGCTCTGGTTGTTGGGTATGTGACACCCTAGGACTGTTTTATTGGTCAGTCTGTTGCTCTGGTTGTTGGGTATCTGACACCCTAGGACTGCTTTATTGGTCAGTCAGTTGCTGTGATTGTTATGCAGGTGATACCCTATGACTGCTTTATTGGTTAGTCTGTTGCTGTGGTTGTTAGGTACGTGACACCTTTGGACTGCTTTATTCGTACAGTCTCTTCCTGTGTTTTTTAGGCAGGTGATACCCTAGGACTGCTTTATTGGTCAGTCTGTTGCAGTGGTTGTTAGGTATGTGACACCGTAGGACTGCTTTATTCGTACAGTCTGTTGCTGTGGTTGTCAGGTATGTGACACCCTAGGACTGCTTTATTCGTACAGTCTGTTGCTCTGGTTGTTAGGTACATGACACCCTAGGACTGGTTTATTCGTAATGTCTGTTGCTGTGGTTTTTAGGCAGGTGATACCCTCGGACTGCTTTATTGGTCAGTCTGTTGCTGTGGTTGTTGGGTATGTGACACCCTAGGACTGCTTTATTGGTCAGTCTGTTGCTGTGGTTTTTAGGTATGTGACACCTTAGGACTGCTTTATTCATACAGTCTGTTGCTGTGGTTGTTAGGTATGTGACACCCTAGGACTGCTTTATTCGTACAGTCTGTTGGTCAGTCTGTTGCTGTGGTTGTTGGGTATGTGACACCCTAGGACTGCTTTATTGGTCAGTCTGTTGCTGTGGTTTTTAGGTATGTGACACCTTAGGACTGCTTTATTCATCAGTCTGTTGCTGTGGTTGTTAGGTACGTGACACCTTAGGACTGCTTTATTCGTACAGTCTATTGCTGTGTTTTTTAGGCAGGTGATACCTAGGACTGCTTTATTGGTCAGTCTGTTGCTGTGGTTGTTGGGTATGTGACACCCTAGGACTGCTTTATTGGTCAGTCAGTTGCTGTGCTTGTTAGGCAGGTGATAACCTAGGACTGCTTTATTGGTCAGTCTGTTGCTGTGGTTGTTGGGTATGTGACACCCTAGGACTGCTTTATTGGTCAGTCTGTTGCTGTGGTTGTTAGGTATGTGATACCGTAGGACTGCTTTATTCGTACAGTCTGTTGCTGTGGTTGTTGGGTACGTGACACCCTAGGACTGCTTTATTCGTACAGACTGTTGCTCTGGTTGTTAGGTACATGACACCCTAGGACTGGTTTATTCGTAATGTCTGTTGCTGTGGTTTTTAGGCAGGTGATACCCTAGGACTGCTTTATTGGTCAGTCTGTTGCTGTGGTTGTTGGGTATGTGACACCCTAGGACTGCTTTATTCGTACAGTCTGTTGCTCTGGTTGTTAAGTACGTGACACCTTAGGACAGCTTTATTCATCAGTCTGTTGCTGTGGTTGTTAGGTACATGACACCTTAGGACTGCTTTATTCGTACAGTCTCTTGCTGTGATTTTTAGGCAGGTGATACCCTAGGACTGCTTTATTGGTCAGTCTGTTGCTGTGGTTGTTGGGTATGTGACACCCTAGGACTGCTTTATTGGTCAGTCAGTTGCTGTGGTTGTTAGGCAGGTGATACCCTAGGACTGCTTTATTGGTCAGTCTGTTGCTCTGGTTGTTAAGTACGTGACACCCTTGGACTGCTTTATTGGTCAGTCTGTTGCTGTGGTTGTTGGGTATGTGACACCCTAGGACTGCTTTATTGGTCAGTCTGTTGCTGTGGTTGTTAGGTATGTGACACCCTAGGACTGCTTTATTCGTACAGTCTGTTGCTGTGGTTATTAGGTACGTGACACCCTAGGACTGCATTATTCTTACAGTCTGTTGCTCTGGTTATTAGGCAGGTGATACCCTAGGACTGCTTTATTGGTCAGTCTGTTGGTGTGGTTGTTGGGTATGTGGCACCGGAAGTCTGCTTTATTGGTCAGTCTGTTGCTGTGGTTGTTGGGTATGTGACATCCTAGGACTGCTTTTATTGGTCTGTCTGTGGCTGTGGTTGTTGGGTACGTGACACCCTAGGACTGCTTTATTGGTCATTCTGTTGCTGTGGTTGTTAGGCAGGTGATACCCTAGGACTGCTTTATTCATACAGTCTGTTGCTCTGCTTGTTAGGTAGGTGATACCCTAAGACTGTTTTATTCGTACAGTCTGTTGCTGTGGTTGTTAGGCAGGTGATACCCTAGGACTGCTTTATTCATACAGTCTGTTGCTCTGCTTGTTAGGTAGGTGATACCCTAAGACTGTTTTATTCGTACAGTCTGTTGCTGTGGTTGTTGGGTATGTGGCACCCTAGAACTGCTTTATTCATACAGTCTGTTGCTCTGGTTGTTAGGTAGGCGATTCCCTAAGACTGTTTTATTCGTACACTCTGTTGCTGTGGTTGTTTGGTATGTGACAACCTAGGACTGATTTATTCATACAGTCTGTTGCTCTGGTTGTTAGGTAGGCGATTCCCTAAGACTGTTTTATTTGTACACTCTGTTGCTGTGGTTGTTTGGTATGTGACAACCTAGGACTGATTTATTCATACAGTCTGTTGCTCTGGTTGTTAGGTAGGTGATACCCTAAGACTGCTTTATTCGTACAGTCTGTTGCTGTGGTTGTTGGGTACGTGACACCCTAGGACTACTTTATTCATACAGTCTGTTGCTTTGGTTGTTAGGTAGGTGACACCCTAATACTGCTTTATTCATACGGTTTGTTAGGTACGTGATACCCTACGACTGCTTTATTCGTCAGTCTGTTGCTGTGGTTGTTAGGTAGGTGACACCCACCAGCGGCATCATACAAGTTACCAGTAACCGATCTGGGCTGAGTCAGTCTGCATTATTGTCCCCCTTTCAGCCTCATTTTCATATTTACCTTTGGTGCCACTTATCTCATGATTTCATTTTAAGACATTCCACGTGATAATTTCTAGCTCTTTTTCTCCCTCTGAAGTAGTGTGTTCTCAAATGTCTTGTAGCTCAGCATTGCTTTTGTCTGGTTACATTGGCACCGACACATGATGTTTTGACTAAATGTATAAAATCTTCATTGCCATTGCTGTATAGACGAAGGTTTATCGTTTTTAAAACTTAGACTTCTACCATCATTCTAGGTTTAATCCTTAGACAAAATGGTTTTATCATGATATTGTCTTAGAATATTTAATTCCTTTAACTTTGTGGACTTCCCAATAAATATTTGAACTGTGGGTAAGAAAGTATGAATGCCAGTAGTCTCCTGGCTTCATAACATTTATTTTTAAATGTTTATGAAATTTAATGAATGACCGTTCTAACTTTGTTGTTTAATCCTTTAAACTTTTAAATAAATTCTTTGCATCAGAATTTGTTATATGAGGTATTTTTCTTTGTTTCTGTGGTTATTTACTTGCCATCATCCTTTTGAGTTCCAGTTAATTAAAAGCTTCTTATTAAAGTCAATTTTTCATTGGCTGTACATATTGATAGTAGTAGAGTATAGGTGATAATGAGTGTGTGCAGGTGGGCTATGCTGCTGTGGTGGGTCTAGCTTCTTTGATACTTTTTAAGGGAAGAGATGTGTTTGTATGAAGGAGGGTGTCAAGTGTTTTGTGTGTGTGTGTGTGTGTGTGTGTGTGTGTGTGTGTGTGTGTGTGTGTGTGTGTCTGTCTGTCTGTCTGTCTCTTTGGTATGTAACAGACAGGTTTGAAGTCCGCGAGAGTGAATGTTCAAAAGTGCGTTATATTTTGCAATTTGATCTTTTTGTGAGTGGTCATCAGTATATCATTTGTACTTGTAGTGTTTTAGAGGCTGTGTGTGTGTTGTACAGGTCTGCTTTGAACTGAATCAGTGTGAGTATTTAGTGTAAGTAAGGGATTGCAGTTTGTCTTGGATACCATAGGTTTGGCTGGGTATTAGTCTGGGAGTGAGTGGCTGGGTCAGTGCTGTGGTGTTGATTGTGTGAGAGGTAGCTGTAGTACAACTCTGATATTAATTCAATTTTGTGTCCCAAGCAGCACCTACTCAAGGTAAGCGTGATGTTAGAGTTGATTATGTTAGGTTTGGAAGTGTGTGTGTGTAAGTTTTGCGGGTGTTTTAATGTGGTTAGGTGTGTGCGTTACTTTGTGTGTGCTGGTATTTGTGCACATCTGTGTGCATTCAGTGGGATTTTATGTTGATTAGCAGAGTAGTTGACAGCTGTTTCTCATTGTGCTTTTTGTAAGGTGGTCATCAGCTAGCCTACTATCGACATTTAAGCTATAACCCTATTCATCACTGTCTATTGAACTGTGGACAGATGTTCTTCATGTTTCACTGTTGCAGTCATCACATTTGGGTTATCCCTCCCAGGGTAGCTCTCGGCCGGCGCAAATACCAGAGACTTAGTATTTGTGCATCAGTTGCTGTTGCTTGAGGACTGACGTCAGGTCATCAGTAGTATAAAGTAAGGCAGCCGATGCCATTACATCAGTCTTTCATGCTGTGGAGCCTGAAGCAGAAGCAGTTCGCACGAGTGCCGCTCGGCTGCTTCCTGAGGTTTTGTCTACCGAATTCAAGTTGAAGTCTTCTAAGGCTAAGTAATCCACTGGGGATTCTTTTTTCTTGCACTAACCGATGTCAGAAAAAGTTAATAATTGTCTCGCCTGTGGAAAACAAATACCACACCGAGACTTAGGTTCATAGGTAGGTATCTGCCCGAGGGCATTTATAAGCCTAGCCAGAGTGTGTCGGTTTTCTCCACCCCATTGATTAATTAACTGATCCTTTGTCAAGAAGAGCCAATGAAGTGATCCCAGGGGTGTATTTTCTGTTACCCATCCGCTCGTCAAGGTTTCTCTTGAAGAGTGTTAGTGAGGGGCTCGGCCTAATGTAGTTTGGAATTTTGTTCCAAAGCATCAGTTATGAGTTGGACATGGCTTTGTAAGTCAGGCAGAGATCACCTCTGAGTAAGCGATATGTCACTGAGTACAGCCGGAGTTTTTTCAGTAGGGCTGCATAGGACATATGTTTGAGACCAGTAATCCTCTTGGTGAGGTACTTTTGTGGTCTTTCCAGCTGTTGGAAGTGTCTTGTGAGGTACATCCCAAATGGGGCATTGTACTCTATGATGGGTCTGATGAGTGACGAGTAGAGGGGCACTATAACCTCTATTTCTAGATGTGAACCCTTTAGTAATTAGATGGGCCACATAGAAGGATTTCCTAACTACTTTAGCAATATGATTGTCAAAGGAGAGATTACTATCTACCTGGGTCCCAAGATCTCTTATTACCCCTTCTGTATTAAGGGGGCTGCCCACCTATGTGGTAATTTGTGGGTGTTTTGTTTTTCCCAAATGGGATGACTATGCATTTTTTGGCATTTAGCTTGAGGCCATGACTTTGACACCAGTTGTCCATCTCAGTAAGGGCCTTTTGGAGGATGTATGTGTCAGCTGGAGAGTCAGTTATGGCTCCTAGTTTGCAGTCATTGGCAAACTTGGTTAGGCATAGTCCTCCTGTGTTTGTCTGTACTTCTGAGAAGTATATGCCGGACAGTAGGGGTCCCAGGACTGAGCCTTGCGGGACACCACTTATGACTGGTTTAGAGTCGGACCTGGAGCCCGCTCTTCTTACAGTGTGAGTTCTGTCTGTAAGCCAGTTGGCAACCCATCTCATGACGTAGGGGTTTATGTTCAGGCTGGTGAGTTTTTCTGTAATACCCGAGTGGGGAATGGTGTCAAAAGCCTTGGCGAGTTCAAGGTAGGCTGTGTGAACCACCTTTCTTTCGTCTATGGCCTTAGTGACCGTCTCAAAGAAGTCAACCAGGTTTAGTAGGCATGATCTGCCCTTAACAAAGCCGTAATGTCAAGTGTTTGGAGGTTCCCAATGTCTTTGTTAATGAGTTCCATGATGATGCGCTCTATAGCCGTGCAGACCAGGCTAGTTAGGCTTATGGGGAGATAGTTACCAGGGTCCAGGCTAGTTGGGCTTATGGGGAGATAGTTACCAGGGTCAGTTTTGGCCCCTCCTTTGTGGAGAGGAATAACTGTTGCTGTGCACCATTCTATGGGCATGTAGCCTGTGGAGAGGCTGAAGTTGAACAGCGTATTTAGGGTGGGGGATTAGTTTGTTTTGTAGTTCGTGCAAGACACAGCCTGGGACACCATCTGTCCCCATTGACGCTGTGTTTTTGGCTTTTGAAAGGGCTGATGTCCTTCATGGATGCATCTGCAGTCATAACAACTGGGTTGTCCTGTCGTCAGGCAGCCCTTCAGTCGGCCGGATTCCAAAGTCCGGGTCCGGCTTCGGCTGATGTCGCACTTCACCCGACGTCATCTCTGCTGGTCTTCGGGTATAAAGGCATCAGCCGACGCCATTTTCTCCAGTCTTTCTTGCGCGTGGCCCGAGCAGAAGCTGTTCGCAAGTGCCGGTCGGTCGGATCCAGAGATTACTACTACCGAATACTACTTGAAGACTTCTAAAGCTAAGTACCCGTTGGGGACTCTTTCTTGCCTCAGCCGATGTCAGAAAAAGTCAATAACTGTTTAACTTGTGGGAAACAAATACCTCATAAAGATTTCCACTCTTACTGTTTGCATTGTCTAGGCCCAGACCACGGCGTAGCAGCCTATTCGCCTGTGCTTCATTCAACCGACGAGCGGCGTCGGTCGGAGTTTGCTGAACAGTTTTTCGGTTCTGATTTTGCGTACATTATGCCGCCGGACCCTCCGACTTCCCAAATTGTTAAAAAGCAAAGAAAAGACCGACACTCGCGGTCCACGGTTTCGCGAAACCATGGTTAAGCAAACCGAGTGTCTCGGTTTCGCCGAAACCGAGAAAACTGATCAAAGCACAGCTGAATCTATGACTACTTCTGAGGTTCCTGCTACATTACTTGAATCGACCTCAGATATTTTACCTACTACAGTGGTTCCTAGTGACTTATCAGACACCATCCCTTTGGATGTCTCTACCCCAGCACGTGGTGCTGCTAGGCCTCCTGCAGCCATGTCAATTAAGGCCTTTGCCAGGGCTAAAGCAGCCAAGTCTACTAAATCAGTGCCTGTTAAGCCCCCCTCAGCCAGGCCCACTTCTAGTGCACAGATGCTTACTCTGGCAGAAGATTTAATAACCTTAATTAGGGGATCTCAATCTCACCCAGACAGGGCCTCGCAGCCCCCAGAGAAGAGACCTAGAGCAGAGCCCCCCGAGCCTGTGTCCTCTGATGATTCTGCGGATGACTCAGATATTACAGACCAGCCAGAGGCTCCCTTCTCCAATTATGAAGACTCAGATGCTGAAGAATCCATCCCAGCTGCTTCCCCACCAGAAGAATTCTCCTTTGGGGAAACCTTGCATGCCATGCGAGAACAATTCCAATGGCAGCAACAGGATTTCTCAGATTCCAGAAAAAGACTTAGGACTTTTCTGCACCTTCCACAACATAGGCCCTTAGCTATACCTCCTGTCCTATCTCTTGTGGACGATACTTTTAATGATGTCTGCACTGCACCAGGTTCTTTACCTCCAGCCCCTGCCAAACCAGACAGATTTTACAGGGTACCAGACACTCATCACCACCTTTACAAGGCCCCACTTGCAGACCCCGAAACTATATCCCAGGGGCCTAAGGCAGTAGCCTCGACCACAGCAAAAAATCCTATTCCTTCTGAAAGGGAAGCCAGGTCTTTAGACAGATGGGGCAAAAAGGTTTACACCTCAGCTACTCTCTCAGCCAGAGCTTTAAACTGTCAGTTTCACATGATACAATACCAAGAGTTTATGCTTGATCAGTTAACTAAAAAGCTATCCTCTGATGACTCTATAGATAAGAAATATGTATTAGAGATGGTAAATAACATACAACAGGTTAGTAACCATTCACTGAAATGTGGCTATGATGCACTGGAGGCTTCATTTAGATCAGCCATGACTGGCACAGTGATAAGAAGACATGCATGGCTGAAGGAACAGGTCTTACCGGATCATGTTAAAGCTAAGTTATTAGATGCTCCTATGGATAAGGCCAGTTTGTTTGGTACGCTGCCCAGCAGGTAATGAAGAAAATGGAAGAAAAGGCAAAATCTGTCCAAACAGTAAAAGATTTCTTGCAGGTTCAGCCCCCAAGGTTTAGCAGGAACTGGCCTGCCAAAAACTGGTCCTTTCCTGACTCCACAAGATCCCAAAGGGGCAGAAATAGACGTTCCAGAGGCAGAAATCAATCCAGAGGGGTGCCTACAGAGGACGACAGTGGCAAGGTAATAACAGAGGCACAGACACAGCCAGTACCACTACAACAGCACAACAACAGTGACTTGATTCTAACTCCGCCTACCAGGGAACAAATAGCAGCACCATTAGGCGGAAAATTAACCTTATTTTCAAAGAACTGGCACTATATCACAAAAGACAAGTGGATTTTGCAAACCATAGACCAAGGTTACCGGTTCCACTTCCACACTTTACCAGTCAAAATAGGAATGCCAAACCTGCCTCCAAATCAAAAAACAGAAGCTCTACAACAGATAATGCAATTAACAAAGATGAGAGCTGTGGAAAGAGTTCCAAGAACAGAACAAGGCAAAGGATTTTACTCCAGACTATTCCTAGTTCCAAGAAAGGAAAAAAGTTGGAGACCTATTCTCGACCTGTCCACCATAAATACATACATCATTGTCCCAAAATTCAAAATGCTGACTCTACAGCAGCTTCTTCCCATGCTGGGCAAGGAGTGTTGGCTGGTAACTCTAGATCTCAAGGAGGCATACCTGCACGTCCCCATCCGACCAGTTTGCAGAAGATACCTCAGATTTCTTGCAGGATCAGAGCACTATCAATTCTCAGCATTGCCCTTTGGCTTATCTACTGCCCAGAGTATTCACAAAATGCCTGGCATCAGTGATCGCCACTGCAGACTACAGGAATTCAAATTTATCCATACCTGGACGACTGTCTGCTACAAGGGGACAACCCAAGCAAGCTGACAACAGATTTACAAAGGGTCATTTACTTGCTACAAGCTCTGGGATACACAGTCAATTTACAAAAGTCAAGGCTGATACCATCCCAAACAAGGACATTCTTGGGCGGAATTGGACACAGTAAAACAAATGGCATTCCTAACCACAGAAAAACAAAAAGAACTCCCTCTTTACTTCTTGGCACTAACAAGACGGAACAAGCTAACAGCAAGAAAAGTTCTGCAGGCCCTGGGCTTCATGGCATCATGCATAATCTTAGTTCCTCATGCCAGGCTACATATGAGAAAACTACAGTGGTACCTAAAGAATTTATGGTCCCAACACAGGCACAGCCTAGAAGCAGAAATTCCACTAATACCATGCCTAAAACAGGAGTTCCTATGGTGGGCTCAAGCATGCCAGTCAAACCCAGGCCTACCCTTTCACAACTATCAAGCAAGCCAAACCATCACAACAGACGCCTCAGACCTAGGATGGGGGGCTCACATGCTGGACAAATGCATACAAGGATTATGGACGCAGGACCAGCTTCACCTGCATATCAACCTAAAAGAAATGCTGGCAGTAAAACTGGCAATCCAAAACTTCAGACCATTCCTCAAAGAAGGCCAATTGATGATAAGGACAGACAACACCACTGTCATGTGGTACATCAACAAACAGGGAGGCACTCATTCATACCCCCTGTGCAGAATGACCTTGGACCTTTGGAATCAGGCACTCAGCTACAACATCCAGTTACAGGCAATATTCGTACCAGGAAAGGAGAATACTCTAGCAGACATGTTGAGCAGAACCACCTCGGATGCTCACGAATGGATGCTACACCCGGACATCTTCAAGACCATCTCAAAGAAATGGGGAATGCCACAGATAGATCTATTCGCTTCTCCTCTCAATCACCAGCTCAAAAAATTCTGCACAAGGACATTCCACCCACTTGCATGGAAAGTGGACTCGCTCCTTCAGCTGGAAAGGTCTGACAGCATATGCATTCCCACCTCTTCCTTTGCTACACAAGGTATTACTAAAAATCAAGGAGGAGCGTCCAACGATAATCCTGATAGCTCCAAACTGGCCAAGACAACACTGGTACCCATTGCTAAGAAGCATGTCTCGGGACAAGATGTGGTCAATACCCCTGAGGCCTTTGATGTTAACTCAGAACAACTACAACATCATGCATCCAAACCTAAAAACGTTGCAACTGACTGCATGGAACATTTCATAGCAACAACTAATCCAGAACTTTCCCAAAGGGTGAAAGACATTATCCTTGAAGCCCGCAGACCTTCAACAAGAAGGAACTATGCGGGAAAATGGAAAAGATTTGTCATTTGGAGTGCTGAAAGAGGAAAGGATGTGTCTAATATAGATATGGCTAACATTCTGGAGTATTTGGCAGAACTTCTGCATACAGGCCTGTCCTACTCCTCCATCAAGATACATGCATCAGCTATTTCAGCAGAATACAGCTTTGATCCACCTGTCTTTTCACATCCTTTACTCAGGCAGTTCCTCAGAGGGATTAAGAATGTAAAACACTCTAGGAAACCACCATTGCCAGCTTGGGATTTGAACTTTGTACTAGAAAAGCTGACACTCGCACCTTTTGAGCCAGCAGCAACAGCAGAGCTACAGCATCTATCGTGGAAGACTGCTTTCCTACTGGCAATAACCTCAGCAAGGAGGGTGTCTGAACTTCAGGCCCTAATGGCAGTACAGCCCTTCCTAATCTTCCACCAAGATAGAGTGTCCATGAGGACTAATCCTACATTTATGCCTAAGGTGGTATCCAGAGTGTCTTTAAACCAGGCAATCCACCTACCTACCTTCTTCCCCAACCCTCAAAACAGAGGGGAAAGAATGCTGCATACCTTGGATGTACATAGACAGTTACGCTACTACCTGGACAGAACAAAAGTAACAGAAAAACTGACCAGCTTTTTGTAGCCTATGCAACAGGAAGAGAAGGAAAAGCTATTTCCAAACAGACAATCTCCAAATGGATAGGAAATTGCATACGATTCTGTTACTCCTTCCATGGAAAACCAATTCCACAGAACATAAGGCCTCATTCTACAAGGGCAACAGCCACTACCACAGCCTTCTTACGAGGAGTGGCAACCAAGGACATTATTGAGGCGGCTACTTGGACCTCCGTGCATACATTTGCCAAGCATTATAATTTACCTTTGTACTCCAGATCCCGAGCAGGGTTTGCCACTGCTGTACTGCAAGGGATCCTAACCACACCATAATCTATTTTTTCCTCCCCTTAGTTGGCTATGGTATTCTACCCAGTTGTTATGACTGCAGATGCATCCATGAAGGACATAGTACAGTTTTGTACCTACCATAAATGTAGATGTCCGAACTGGATAGCATCTGCAGTCAGGATTACCTCCCTCCTTCCCCTCTGTGGTACTCCTAGGGTATTTACCCTCCTAATAGCTAGCTGGTGGGGGGGAGTCTCTTATGGTGTATTTGTTTGTATATATGTACATACATGCTTATTTTCTGAGTTTGCCTTCTATCCTTTTGCAAACATTGGCATTTATCCAAAATTTAGCCTTCCAGGGAGGGCAACTGGCATCTGGGGCAAGAAACACTGAAGAAAATGGCGTCGGCTGATGCCTTTATACCCTAAGACCAGCAGAGATGACGTCGGGTGAAGTGCGACATCAGCCGAAGCCGGACCCGGACTTTGGAATCCGGCCGACTGAAGGGCTGCCTGACGACAGGACAACCCAGTTGTTATGACTGCAGATGCTATCCAGTTCGGACATCTACATTTATGGTAGGTACAAAACTGTACTTTTTCACCTGTGCGTCTGTAATTTCTGGGACACTACACTTTTCTGGTATTGTTGTGGGCCCTTTTGGGGGTGAGAGGGGGGTGAAGTTTGCACTGAATCTATCTGCCAGGTTGTTGGCAATATCAGTAAGTTCAGTATATTTTGTGCTATTTTGCACTAGTTCAGTGCATATCTGCGAGTTGCCACTTAGATTCTTAACATAGCTAAAGAAGGCTTTGTGGTTATCTTTTGAATCCTTGGCTATTTTTCTTTCGAAGTTAGCCTTGGATGATTTTTTTGAGGGACCTTAGTTTCTTACTGATACTAATCAGGGATGTCTTTCCTTCTTGGGATTTGCTTTTTTTCCTGAACTAGTTTCCTCCTCCTATTGTATAGCCTGTTTATGGCAGGGGTCCACCAAACTGGTTTCCTTCTCTTAGAGAAGTGAGTCTTGGTTTTGCTAGGAATGGCATGATCTATGCATCCTTATAGGTGCTCATAGAGTACATTTGTAAAGGTTTCTGCATCTTGGGCAGCATTATTCTTTAGTATGGGGGCTGTGAAACTTACCACCCCTGTCTTAAGTAAGGTGAAGTTTGCTTTAGAAAAGTTTTTTACTGTGGTTTCCTTAGTTGGGGTGGTCGTGGGGTGTGGACATCCAGAGTGATTAGTTTATGGTCTGATTTAACCAGTGATGGGTTGACCTCCGGTGTGGAACACCTGTCACCCATGTTGGTGATTACCAGGTCCAGTATGTTTTCACCTCTGGTAGGGGAGTTTATCAGCTGATCCATGGTGTTTGAGTTGATGAATTCCAGGAAGCGCTGTGCCTAGGAGTTTGTACTCAAGTAGTTTTCCCAGTTAATGGTAGGGTAATTGAAATCGCCCAATATCAGGGTGTTCGGTAGGACCTTCATGTTTTCCAGTGTCTCCAGAAAGGTGGAGTGGTGGTCCTGGGTCATGGAGGGTGATCTGTAGCAGGCCACAATTTGCCTTGCAGATTTGCCTGATGTTAGTTGCACATGGATGATCTCAGAGGTATCATGCTGCGCCACTAACCTGGAGGTGTAGGTATCCTTGATGAATATAGATACACCCCCTCCTTTTGTGTTTCGGTCCATTTTCTGTGGCTGAAACATGTGGTATGAGTTGTAACCCTGTGTTGTAACCCTGTAGTGCTGGGGTGCTCTCTGGAGCCTTGAACCAGGTTTCAGTTACTGCACAGATGTCGACGTTCTCCATAACACCTGGCGTTGAGTAGCATAACCCTCAGTTTTTTTGTTAATTGTGCTGTTTATGGAGGTGGGTTTGACTTTTGAGCCTTGCCTGAAAAAGGCACTATGGGGGCAGCAAGAGCCTTGGCCGGTATTCAAAAGCCTAGAGGTGACAGGTGCAAGCCGTCTCTTGCGAAGCAATGCAGCTTGTCGAGCATGTTGTCCCAGGCTGACAGACATTGGATCCCTTTTGAATGACACCAGATGCTTAGCCAATTGTTAAAATTGATAATTTTTTTCTTTATACTGAGGTACCATTCTTGGTGAGGGCAGGATGCTACTCAGGGTCAGGGTCATACCAGCCTGTACTACATGATCAGAGAACTCTTCCATGTCTCTTTTCGTGTAGTCCAAGGAGGTACATCTCAGGTCATTCACACCAACATGAACAATGACAGAGTCATATTTGTACGTGTTCTGGAGTGACCTGAGTGCTTGTGTTATGTGGCGGATTCTGGATCCCGACAGGCAACTAACAGTAACCTCCTGCTTGTCCAGCCTAGTGAGTGGGACGTCAGTGTGCCTGACTATAGAGTCACCTATTACTAGTGTGTTAGGTATGTTATTTCGCCTTAAGGGCTGTGATTGTGCGATACACTGATTTTGCGTTTTATGTGTTGTCTGGTTTGTGACGGGAGGTGCAGGTTGTTTGGGTGTCTGCTTTGGAGGTCTCTCATGCTTTTTCAGGTTTTTATTTAGAGCCTCCAAGTATGATTTTGTGTATTTATGTGTATTTTTTGCCAGTGCTGTTTTAGAAGGTCTGTGTGTGGCTGGAGGTGTGTGGTGCAAGTGTTAACCTTCTTCTCGTGACTGTCTGTTCCAGTCTTGGGTGTGAAGACAGCTTAGCCTCCAGTTTGGCTGTGTAATTGCATTTCTTACATATGTTAGCGTTTTGTGGTAGGAGGTGGTATTTGTTTTGGTTTGTGGTAGGAGGTGGTTGTATGTCTACATGAGGCAGTTGTAACATTGCCTCAGGATACCCAGATTCACCAGCTGGACTGGGAGAGTACACCTGAAATTGCCCTTTGGTCATGCCTGAATATTAGGGTGAGCTGCTTAGTCACTTGGTTGGTGAGGGGTGAATAATGAGCCTTGCCCTGCTGGGCAATCAAGTGCCAGGGTATATTAGTGCTTGCTATTAGGTCTGAGCAAGTGCTGGGCTGTAGGATGCTTTTTGAGTGCTTAGGTTGAGAGTTAGACTAGTTTCAAGGGAAAAACTGAAGAGGAGACTTAGTGGAGCTGGGAATAATTTAACCGTAGCTAACCGGTGCTGCCCGGAGTGCAAAACCGTGCAAACACGGTTTTTATAGTAGGGAAGTGAAAGAGAGAGAAATTAGCCCAAAATGGCCAATAAACTACTAACTTCTGGGCTGGAGCCACTCCTCCAGGGACAGATAGGCTGCTCAAAGCTCCCCTCTCTCACAGGTGAAAAGAGAAACTTCCTTCTTTCCAAGTAAGTTATGGGCAACTCAGAAACTAGTATCACAACCCTGAATTCAGCACTAGCCTGAAAACTGGACTATACTAGCTTAGAAAGGTGGGAAACAAGGATTCTTTTTGTTTTTTTCTTTTTTTGAAAAGATAAGGCAAAAACAGTAAAAAACTACACTTAAAACAGATTTAAACGACTACAAACGATCAGAAAAAGCTGTCGCACTTTAGTGTGTAGCCTACAACAGTTAACAAATTATTTAAACAAAAAACTTTTTAAAAGTGCAGGCAGTCAAATAATTACAATATGTGAAAAAAAAACAAGCTTTTAAATCACAATAAATGCTGGAAAATCTGCGTTTAGGTGGAAAACAGTTAAGTACAGCAAGAAAGTACAGAAAACTGATACTTAACTCAAGTCTCTCTCCTAAGCTAGAAGGCTTGTATCAGTTTAAGGCTTTCTAGTGCTACCAGTAGGTTAGTTACAGGAAAGATGAGAAACAAGCGCAGATATGGTCTTTTAAGCCAAAAAGTTGAAAGAGACGGACAAACTGTCCAAATGGTCAATAAACTACAATTTCTGGGCCAAGAACCTCTCCTCTCGTGGTAGACAGGCTACCTAGTGCTTTACCACTCCCACTGATAAGCTAGAAGGCATTCCTCCAACACAGAAAGGCTTGCAGGGCTCAGAAGCCTACCAACAGTCCTGGATACAGCAACTCTGTACCTGGACTAGGCTAGTTACAGGAAAGGTGGGAAACAATCGCAAGTGCGGCTTTCAAACCCGAAAGTTGAAAGAGATGGAAAAAAACTGCCCAAACGGCCAATAGGTACAATTTCTGGGTCAGGGACCACTCCTCTTGTGGTAGATAGGCTACCTGATGCTTACCACTCCCACTGATAAGCTAGAAGGTTTCCCTCCAACCCAGAAAGGCTTGGGGGGCTCAGAAGCTTACAGAGAGTCCTGGATACAGCAAATCTGTACCTGGACTAGACTAGTAACAGGAAAGGCAGGAAACAAGTGCAAACACAGGCTTTTAGATCAGAAGGTTGAAAGAGATGGAAAAGCTTCCCAAACGACTAATAAACTATAATTTCTGGCCCAGAAACCACTCCGCCTGTAGTAGATAGGTTACCTAGTGCTTACCACTCCCACTGATAAGCTAGAAGGCTTCTCTACAACACAGAAGGGCTTGGGGTGCTCAGAAGCTTACCAGCAGTCCTGGATGCAGCAAATTGATACCTGGACTACACTAGTTACAGGAAAGGCGGGGACCAAACGCAAAACGGGCTTTTAAACCAGAAAGTAGAAGGAGATGGAAAAACTGCCCAAACGGCCAATGAACTACAATTTCTGGGCCAAAACCCACTCTTCCTGTGGTAGATAGGCTACCTAGTGCTCACCACTCCCACTGATAAACTAGAAGGCTTCCTTCCAACACAGAAAGGCTTGGGGGGGGCTCAGAAGCTTACCAACAGTCCTGGATACACCACGTCTGTATCTGGACTAGACTAGTTACAGGAAAGGCAGGAAACAAGCTTAGAATTTTTTTTTTTTTTTAACAGAAAAGCAGCTAAAACAGCAGTAAATACAATTCAGTTTGTAGTGCAGGCCAGCACACCCGAGTGTGTAGCAACACTACAGCAAATACAGTTCAAATAAATGCAATTAAATTAACAAATGACTCCACTCTTACTGCATCACTTGTTTAGGCCCAGACCATGACGTCCCTCATTGTCGTTTCTGTGCTTTGTTCAACACCAGAACTATCTGTCTTCGGGCCTTTATTGTAGCCAGATATTTTCTCTTACAGTCCTCGAATTCCGATATGGCTTCGGTAAGCCATCCCACAGTAGATCTTCCAAAAAAAGTAAAGATAAAGACAGACAGACCGCACAGGTCCAAACCTACCAACGATGCTTCCGTTAAGCTAGTCGTCTGTTCTCCGGTTCTCAGTAAGGCACTTTCGCAGCCCCTGATGCCCGCTTCTGTTGATTTGCAGGCTGCTACCGAGACCCTTTCAGAGTTCAGTATGCCGCAGAACTCTTCTTCGACTTAGGATCCTGTGGTCATCTCAACCTTGGATGGGTCCAGAGCCGGTGAGCAGGCACCGGCTTCTGAGGAAGTCCTTAGCACTACCGAATCTTGACACAAACCGAAGTCTTCTTTCGCGACTACCGTTCTTTCGAAAACTACTGAGTTTCTTAGGCCCTGGGTACAAACCACACCCAAGAAACCGACGACCCACTCTCAGGTGCCTGCTACCTTGCATCAGTCTCAAATGCTCAAAATGGCAGAAGCCAAGCTACCCCCTCCAAAAGGAAAGGAGATCTGTCCCCTGTAGTTTTGTCTGAACAAGAGTCAGGTGACTGTGATGCATCTGAATATGAACACATGCAACCCCTCTCCACTAATGAGGATTCTGATGCAGAGGATTCCATCCCTTCAGCCGCTCTCTCCCAGAGGATTTTTCCTTTGGGGAAACTCTGCATACCTTAAATGAGCATTTCCAATGGGAGAGTCAAGACTACCCTCAATCTAAAATGAGACTCAGGGAATTCCTGGATCTTCCACAACACAGACCTTTGGCCACCCCCCCCCAGTCTTGGATGTTGTGGAGGATGTTTTCCTCAAATCCAGCTTGACTCCTGATGCCCTTCCTCCTGCTCCCAGAAAACCAGACAGGTACTATAGAGTCCCTGACTCCCACAAATATCTTTTTAAAAATCCTACAGCTGACCCTGAGGTCATTTCTCAAGGGCTGAAAGGAATTAAAGCAACCTCTACTAAGAATCCCACCCTCTCAGACAGTGATTCCCGAGCTTTGGACAGATGGGGTAAGAAAGTATACACCTCAGCTACTCTTGCTATCAGGGCACTAAATTCTCAGCTCCATATGCTGAAATTTCAACAACATACCTTGGAACTCCTTAAACAGAAAAAGTCTTCTTTACCTGCTTGGGCAGAATCTAAAGATTTACAAGAGTTAATGCATTTTGCAAGTCAAGTAACTAAACACACCTTGCAGTGTGGTTTTCACACCCTAGAAGCTTCTTGCAGGGCAGCAGTCACCGGATCTGTCATTAGAAGGCATGCATGGCTTAAGGAACAGTCCTTGCCAGATCATGTCAAATCTAAATTGTTGGATGCCCCCTTGCACAAAGATAACTTATTTGGCACTAAGGCAGAAGAGGTCTTAAAAAAGGTGGAAGAAGAAGAAAAAGCAAAATATATGCAAATGGTTAAGGATTACTTACAAGTCCAACCACCTGGGTTCAGCAGGCATTGTCCCTCCAAACACTGGTCCTTTCCTGCTCCCAGTAAACCGGCCCAGCCTAGGCCCCCGTGGAAGCAGACCCCCCCAGACAGCAGCCCCAGGGAATGCAGAGATCTAAGGAGTGGACTACCTCCACTTCAAAACCAGGGAGTTCTAAGCCACCCCCTTATGGTAAAAACTCACAATGACTCATCTTCTCCACCCCCTCCCTCTGTCCACCTTCACTTACCCATAGAAAAATTCTCCTTTCAATCAAGCACCTGGGCCACCATTACTAAGAACCACTGGGTTCTGAACATTGTGTCTCAGGCTTACATATTTTCCTTCCACATCCTTCCAACCCTAAAAGGGGTCCCAGATTTACCACCAAACCAGTGGGCAGAGGCTCAAAACAAATCCTTTCCCTGCTCTCTGTGAGGGCAGTAGAGCACATTCCTGCAGAATAGATAGGCCAAGGTTTCTACTCCATATTTTTTCTGGTGCCCCATCATCTATCTGTCCATTCTCAACACCTTCCTGGTGATCCCAGAATTCAAAATGCTCACCCTCCAACAGCTGCTACCCATGCTGTCCGAGGACACTTGGCTAGCTACCCTAGATCTAAAAGAGGCCTACCTCCACATTCCTATCAGGGAATTATGCAGGAAATATCTCTTCTTCAGGGCAGGATCTCAACACTTTCAGTTCTCTGCTCTTCCCTTTGTCTTATCTACTGCTCCCAGAGGTTTCACAAAATGTCTGGCTCCAGCCATTGCCTTTTGCAGACAAAGAAGTATTCAAATTTACCGATACTTAAGACGACTGCTTCATTCAGGCAGATAGCCAGGAGAAACTGCTGAAGCACCTGGCCTTTGTAAAAACCATTCTAACCTCCCTAGGGGTACACAGTCAACGAAATGAAATCCAAACAGGTGACCACCCAAAGGATAATCTTCCTGGGAGCAAGTCTGGACATCTTCCCAGATGGCATACCTTACTCCAGAGAAACAAATTTTCCTGACAGCCTACTTCTCTCAGCTAGCCACCAAGCACCAGCTATCTACAAGGAAGATCCTGCAAGCTCTGGGGTTCATGGCATCTTGCATACTACTCATTCCATGTGCCAGACTGCATATGAGGAAACTTCAGTGGTACCTAAAGAGCCTTTGGTGCCAACACTGTCAAGACCTGAAAACTCTTCTAACTATAATTCCTTGCCTCAGAAAATATTTTCTTTGGTGGTCAACAGCATGCTCCCACAACAAGGGAATGCCTTTCTCCCCACTCCCTGCCACCCAGACCCTCACCACAGATGCATCAGACTATGCTTGGGGTGCACACCTGGATGGCAGGTGCATACAAGGCCAATGGAGCCCACAGCAAATCCCTGTGCACATCTTTAAAAAAAGAGATGATGGCTGTGCAGCATGCCTTGATAGCTTTCAAGCCCCTTCTCTCTCCAGGGGCTCTCCTGATCAAAACAGACAACACCACTGTGATGTGATGCATTAGCAAGTAGGGAGGGACTCTCTCCTACCATCTATGCAGGCTGGCCATGAGCTTTTAGCACACAGCCTCTGCCATGCAACTACACCTGTTAGCACAATTCCTACCAGGCTCTCTCAACTCTCCGGCAGATCAGTTAAGCATAAATCTTCTGCACCCACACGAGTGGCAACTCAACAGAAGTACCTTCACCCTAATAAATCAGAAATGGGGAACCCTGAAGGACTACCTCTTTGCCTCCCACACCAACCATCAGCTCAGCAAATTCTGCACCAGGGAGCATCACTGCATGGCTTGTAAAGTGGATGCTCTGTTATTCCCCTGGGTCAATCTATCAGTCTATGCTTTTCCACCCCTACCCATCATCCCCAGGGTACTTCTCTAAATAAGGGAGGAAAAACCAAGGACCATTCTTATAGCTCCAGCCTGTCCTTGCTTACCCCCATGGCATCTTCCTCAGATTCCAAACCTCCTGAACCAGAAGGAAGGGGAATTCTTGCATCCCCAATTGCAGACACTCAGTTTGGTAGCTTGGACTATTCCCTAACCCCAAACCAATCTGCCAACCTCAGTAAACAGGTTCTAGATGTTGTCCGTGACGACAGATGTCCTAGCACCAGAAAGTCTTATGCTGATAAATGGAAAAGGTTCTGCACCTGGATTCCAGCTAAGGGAGCCAATATGGTACAGCCCTCCATCCCTCTCATCCTGGATTACTTAGCTGAACTACACAGTGGCCTCTCTTTCTCTTCTATAAAAATTCATGCCTCTGCTATTTCTGCTCATTTCCCCACTGAGCAGCCCGTTTTCTCACACCCTTTGATCAAACAGTTCCTAAGAGGGACTAACAACTTGAGGCCACCCAGAAGGGCACCAACACCAGCTTGGGACCTTCATTTTGTATTGGAAAAGCTCGCCCTGCCCCTTTTTGAACCAGCTTCTTCTGCAGAGCTAAAATTTCTCTCCTGGAAGACAACCTTCCTTCTGGCCATCACTTCAGTCAGGAGAGTCTCTGTGCAAGCACTCATGGCTGTGGAACCTTTCATCATCTTCCATGCAGACAGGGTATCCCTCAGAACTAACCCATCCTTCATGCCCAAGGTGGTGTCCAGTGTGGCTCTCAACCAATCCATTAATTTCCCCACCTTTTTTCCTAATCCCCAGAACAAGGGGGAAAGGATTCTTCACTCTCTAGATGTGCACAGACAGCTCAGATTCTATCTAGACAGGACTAAATCCTTCAGAAAGTCTGTTCAATTGCTGGTTAGCTTTGCTACAGGGGCAGAAGGCAAAGCCATCTCCAAGCAAACCATTTTGAAATGGATAGCACACTGTGTCCATTTCTGCTGCAAACAGCATGGAAAAGCCTCTCCCTAAGGGGGCCAGGACACACTCCACCAGAGCAGCCTCCACCTCTGCGGCTTTCCTCAGAGGAGTCCCCACCAGGGACATCCTGGAGGCTGCCACCTGGACATCTGTTCACACTTTTACCAAGCATTACCACCTGCCTCTTTTCGCCAAATCCAGGGCAGGGTTTGCCTCTGCAGTCTTGCAGGGCATCCTAGCCAGCCCCTAGTTTCATTGACTGTCTCCACCCTTTTCCTCAGCTTTAGGAATCAACCCAAATGTAATGATTGCAACAGTGAAACATGATGAACGTAGTACAGGTGTGTGTACTTATAAATGTAGATGTTCAAGTGTATTCACTGTTACAGTATACACATAGTACAGTTGTGTGTACTTATAAATGTAGATGTTTGAGTGTATTCACTGTTGCAGTATACATATAGTACAGTTGTGTGTACTTATAAATGTAGATGTTCGAGTGTATTCACTGTTACAGTATACACATAGTACAGTTGTGTGTACTTATAAATGTAGATGTTCGAGTGTATTCACTGTTACAGTATACACATAGTACAGTTGTGTGTACTTATAAATGTAGATGTTCGAGTGTATTCACTGTTGCAGTATACACATAGTACAGTTGTGTGTACTTATAAATGTAGATGTTCGAGTATATTCACTGTTACAGTATACACATAGTACAGTTGTGTGTACTTATAAATGTAGATGTTCGAGTGTATTCACTGTTACAGTATGCACATAGTACAGTTGTGTGTACTTATAAATATAGATGTTCGAGTGTATTCACTGTTACAGTATACACATAGTACAGTTGTGTGTACTTATAAATATAGATGTTCGAGTGTATTCACTGTTACAGTATACACATAGTACAGTTGTGTGTACTTATAAATGTAGATGTTCGAGTGTATTCACTGTTACAGTATACACATAGTACAGTTGTGTGTACTTATAAATGTAGATGTTCGAGTGTATTCACTGTTACAGTATACACATAGTACAGTTGTGTGTACTTATAAAATTAGATGTTCGAGTGTATTCACTGTTACAGTATACACATAGTACAGATGTCCTTCATGGATGCATCTGCAGTCATAACAACTGGGTTGTCCTGTCGTCAGGCAGCCCTTCAGTCGGCCGGATTCCAAAGTCCGGGTCCGGCTTCGGCTGATGTCGCACTTCACCCGACGTCATCTCTGTTGGTCTTCGGGTATAAAGGCATCAGCCGACGCCATTTTCCTCAGTCTTTCTTGCCGCGTGGCGCCCGAAGCAGAAGCTGTTCGCAAGTGCCGGTCGGTCGGATCCAGAGATTACTTCTACCGAATACTACTTCGAAGACTTCTAAAGCTAAGTACCCGTTGGGGACTCTTTCTTGCCTCAGCCGATGTCAGAAAAGTTAATAATTGTTTAACCTGTGGGAAACAAATACCTCATAAGGATTTCCACTCTTACTGTCTGCCTTGTTTAGGCCCAGCCCACGACGTAGCAGCCTGTACGGCCTGTGCTTCTTTCAACCGACGACGCTTAGGCGTCGGTCGGAGTTGCTGAACAGTTTTTCGGTTCTGATTTTGCGTATATTATGCCGTCGGATCCTCCGACTACCCAAACTGCTAAAAACGCAAAGATAAAGACCGACACTTTCGGTCCGCGGTTTCGGCGAAACCATGGTTAAGCAAACGCGAGTGTCTCGGTTTCGCGAAACCGAGAAAACTGATCAAAATACAGCAGAATCTATCACTACCACTGAGGCCCCTGCTACTTCTCTTGAATCGGCCTCAGAAATTTTATCCACTACGGTGGTTGCCACTGTCTTATCAGACACCATTCCCTTGGATGTGTCTACCCCAGCACGTGGTGCTGCTAGGCCTCCAGCAGCCATGTCCATTAAGGCCTTTGCCAGGGCCAAAGCAGCCAAAACTACTAGAACAGTGCCTGCTAAACCACCTACAACCCGGCCCTCTTCTAGTGCACAAATGCTTACTCTGGCACAATATTTAATTTCATTAATTAGGGGATCTCAATCTCACCCAGACAGGGCCTCTCAGCCCCCAGAGAAGAGACCTAGGGCAGAGCCCCGAGCCTGTGTCCTCTGATGATTCTGCTGATGAATCAGACATAACAGACCAGCCAGAGGCTCCTTTCTCCAATTTTGAAGACTCAGATGCTGAAGAATCCATTCCAGCTGCCTCCCCACCAGAAGAATTTTCCTTTGGGGAAACCTTACATGCCATGAGAGCAGTTCCAATGGCAGCAGGATTTCTCAGACTCCAGAAAAAGACTGAGAACCTTTCTGCACCTTCCACAACACAGGCCCTTAGCTATACCTCCTGTGCTCTCTGTAGTGGATGATGCCTTCAATGATGTCTGCTCTGCACCAGATTCTTTACCTCCAGCCCCTGCCAAACCAGACAGATTTTACAGGGTACCAGACACTCATCACCACCTTTACAAGGCCCCACTTGCAGACCCGAAACTATATCCCAGGGTCCCAAGGCAGTAGCCGACCACAGCTAAAACCCTATTCCTTCTGAAAGGGAAGCCAGGTCTCTAGACAGATGGGGCAAAAAGGTTTACACTTCAGCTACTCTCTCAGCTAGAGCTTTAAACTCTCAGTTCCACATGATACAATACCAAGAGTTTATGCTTGATCAGTTAACAAAAAAGCTATCCTCTGATGAATCAATTGATAAGAAATATGTATTAGAAATGGTAAATAACATACAACAGGTTAGTAACCATTCCTTAAAATGTGGCTATGATGCACTGGAGGCTTCATTTAGATCAGCCATGACTGGCACAGTGATAAGAAGGCATGCATGGCTAAAGGAACAAGCTTTACGGATCATGTTAAAGCTAAGTTATTAGATGCTCCTATGGATAAGACCAGCTTGTTTGGTACACCTGCCCAGCAGGTAATGAAGAAAATGGAAGAAAAGGCAAAATCTGTTCAAACGGTTAAAGATTTCTTGCAGGTCCAACCCCCAAGGTTTAGCAGGAACTGGCCTGCCAAAAATTGGTCCTTTCCTGACTCCACAAGATCCCAAAGGGGCAGGAATAGACGTTCCAGAGGCAGAAACCAATCCAGAGGAGCTGCCTACAGAGGAAGACAGTGGCAAGGTAACAACAGAGGCACAGACACAACCACTGCCACTACAACAACACAGCCACAGTGACTTAACTCTAAATCCGCCTACCAGGGAACAAATAGCAGCTCCATTAGGCGGCAAATTAACCTTATTTTCAAAGAACTGGCACTATATCACAAAAGACAAGTGGATTTTACAAACCATAGATCAAGGTTACCGGTTCCACTTCCACACTTTACCAGTCAAAAGAGGAATGCCAAATCTACCTCCAAATCAAAAAACAGAGGCTCTACAACAGATAATGCAGTTAGCAAACATGAGAGCTGTGGAAAGAGTGCCAACAACAGAACAAGGAAAGGATTCTACTCAAGACTATTCCTAGTTCCAAGAAAGGAAAAAAGTTGGAGACCTATTCTCGACCTGTCCTCCTTAAATACATACATCATTGTCCCAAAATTCAAAATGCTGACCCTACAGCAACTTCTTCCCATGCTGGGCAAGGAGTGTTGGCTGGTAACTCTAGATCTCAAGGAGGCATACCTGCACGTCCCCATTCGACCAATCTGCAGAAGATACCTCAGATTTCTTGCAGGATCAGAGCATTATCAATTCTCAGCATTGCCTTTTGGCTTATCTACTGTGCCCAGAGTATTCACAAAATGCCTGGCATCAGTAATCGCCCACTGCAGACTACAGGGAATTCAAATTTACCCATACCTGGGCGACTGCCTGCTACAAGGGGACAACAAAAGCAAGCTGACAACAGATTTACAAAGGGTCATTTACTTGCTACAAGCACTGGGATACACAGTCAATTTACAAAAATCAAGGCTGATCCCATCCCAGACAAGGACATTCTTGGGCGGAATTGGACACAGTAAAACAAATGGCTTTCCTAACTGCAGAAAAACAAAGAGAACTCCCTCTTTACTTCTTGGCACTAACAAAACAGAACAAGTTAACAGCAAGAAAAGTACTGCAGGCCTTGGGCTTCATGGCATCATGCATAATCTTGGTTCCACTTGCCAGACTACATATGAGAAAAATACAGTGGTACCTAAAGAATTTATGGTCCCAACACAGGCACAGCCTAGAAACACAAATTCCACTAATTCCATGCTTAAAACAGGAGTTCCTATGGTGGGCTCAAGCATGCCAGTCAAACCCAGGGCTACCCTTTCGCAGATGTCAAGCAAGCCAGACCATCACAACAGACGCTTCAGACCTAGGATGGGGGCCCACATGCTGGACAAATGCGTGCAAGGATTGTGGGCGAGGATCAACTTCACCTGCACATCAACCTAAAAGAAATGCTGGCAGTAAAACTGGCAATCCAAAACTTCAGACCATTTCTCAAAGAAGGCCAGTTGATGATAAGGACAGACAACACCACAGTCATGTGGTACATCAACAAACAGGTAGGCACTCATTCATACCCCCTATGCAGAATGACTTTGGAGCTGTGGAACCTGGCACTCAGCTACAACATCCAGTTACAGGCAATATTTGTACCGGGAAAAGAAAATACTCTAGCAGACATATTAAGCAGAACCACATCGGATGCCCACGAATGGATGCTACACCCGGACATCTTCAAGACCATCTCAAAAAATGGGGAATGCCTCAGATAGATTTATTTGCTTCCCCTCTCAATCACCAGCTCAAAAAGTTCTGCACAAGGACATTCCACCCACTAGCATGGAAAGTGGATTTGCTCTCCTTCAGCTGGAAAGGCCTAACAGCATATGCATTCCCACCTCTTCCCTTGATACACAAGGTATTACTAAAAATCAAGGAAGAACGTCCAAGGATAATCCTAATAGCTCCAAACTGGCCAAGACAACACTGGTACCCACTGCTGAGGAGCATGTCTCAGAACAATATGTGGCCAATACCCTGATGCCTTTGATGTTAACTCAGAACAACTACAGCATCATGCATCCAAACCTAAAAACGTTGCAACTGACTGCATGGAACATCACATAGCAGCAGCTAATCCAGAACTTTCCCAAAGAGTTAAAGACATTATTCTTGAAGCCCGCAGACCTTCAACAAGAAGGAACTATGCAGGAAAATGGAAAAGGTTTGTCATTTGGAGTACTGAAAGAGGAAAAGATGTGTCAAACATAGATATGCCTAACATTCTGGAGTATCTGGCAGAACTTCTACATTCAGGCCTGTCCTACTCCTCCATCAAGATACATGCATCAGCTATATCAGCAGAATACAGCTTTGATCCACCTGTTTTTCACACCCATTACTCAGACAGTTCCTCAGAGGAATCAAGAATGTAAAACCTCCAAGGAAACCACCATTACCAGCTTGGGACTTGAACTTTGTGCTAGAAAAGTTGACACTATCACCCTTTGAGCCAGCAGCAACAGCAGACCTGCAGCATCTATCGTGGAAAACCGCCTTCCTACTGGCAATAACCTCAGCCAGGAGGGTTTCTGAACTCCAGGCCCTAATGGCAGTACAACCCTTCCTAATCTTCCATCCAGATAGAATGTCCATGAGGACTAATCCTACATTTATGCCTAAGGTGGTATCCAGAGTGTCTTTAAACCAGGCAATCCACCTACCTACCTTCTTTCCCAACCCACAAAACAGAGGGAAAGAATACTGCATACCTTGGATGTACATAGACAGCTACGCTACTACCTGGACAGAACAAAAGTAGCAGAAAAACTGATCAGCTTTTTGTAGCTTATGCAACAGGAAGGGAAGGAAAAGCTATTTCCAAACAGACAATCTCCAAATGGATAGGAAATTGCATACGATTCTGTTACTCCTTCCATGGAAAACCAATTCCACAGAACATAAGACCTCATTCTACAAGGGCAACAGCCACTACCACAGCCTTTTTACGAGGAGTGGCAACCAAAGACATTATTGAGGCGGCTACTTGGACCTCCGTGCATACATTTGCCAAGCATTATAATTTGCCTCTATATTCCAGATCCCGAGCAGGGTTTGCCACTGCTGTACTGCAAGGGATCCTAACCACACCATAATCTATTTTTTCCTCCCCCCTTAGTTGGCTATGGTATTCTACCCAGTTGTTATGACTGCAGATGCATCCATGAAGGACATAGTACAGTTTTGTACCTACCATAAATGTAGATGTCCGAACTGGATAGCATCTGCAGTCAGGATCCCTCCCTCCTTCCCCTCTGTGGTACTCCTAGGGTGTTTACCCTCCTAATAGCTAGCTGGTGGGGGGAGTCTTTTATGGTGTATTTGTTGTATATATGTACATACATGCTTATTTTTTGTGTTTACCACTATCTTTTTGGAAACATTGGCATTTATCCAAATTTTTAGCCTACAAGAGGGCTACTGGCATCTGGGGCAAGAAACACTGAGGAAAATGGCATCGGCTGATGCCTTTATACCCGAAGACCAACAGAGATGACGTCGGGTGAAGTGCGACATCAGCGAAGCGGACCGGACTTTGGAATCCGGCCGACTGAAGGGCTGCCTGACGACAGGACAACCCAGTTGTTATGACTGCAGATGCTATCCAGTTCGGACATCTACATTTATGGTAGGTACAAAACTGTACTTTGTGTGTACTTATAAATGTAGATGTTCGAGTGTATTCACTGTTACAGTATACACATAGTACAGTTGTGTGTACTTATAAATGTAGATGTTCGAGTGTATTCACTGTTACAGTATACACATAGCACAGTTGTGTGTACTTATAAATGTAGATGTTCGAGTGTATTCACTGTTACAGTATACACATAGTACAGTTGTGTGTACTTATAAATGTAGATGTTCGAGTGTATTCACTGTTACAGTATACACATAGTACAGTTGTGTGTACTTATAAATATAGATGTTCGAGTGTATTCACTGTTACAGTGTACACATAGGTTGTGTGTATTTATAAATGTAGATGTTCGAGTGTATTCACTGTTACAGTATACACATAGTACAGTTGTGTGTACTTATAAATGTAGATGTTCGAGTGTATTCACTGTTACAGTATACACATAGTACAGTTGTGTGTACTTATAAATATAGATGTTCGAGTGTATTCACTGTTACAGTATACACATAGTACAGTTGTGTGTACTTATAAATGTAGATGTGTATTCACTGTTACAGTATACACATAGTACAGTTGAGTGTACTTATAAATATAGATGTTCGAGTGTATTCACTGTTACAGTGTACACATAGGTTGTGTGTACTTATAAATGTAGATGTTCGAGTGTATTCACTGTTACAGTATACACATAGTACAGTTGTGTGTACTTATAAATGTAGATGTTCGAGTGTATTCACTGTTACAGTATACACATAGTACAGTTGTGTGTACTTATAAATGTAGATGTTCGAGTGTATTCACTGTTGCAGTATACACATAGTACAGTTGTGTGTACTTATAAATGTAGATGTTCGAGTGTATTCACTGTTACAGTATACACATAGTACAGTTGTGTGTACTTATAAATGTAGATGTTCGAGTGTATTCACTGTTACAGTATACACATAGTACAGTTGTGTGTACTTATAAATATAGATGTTCGAGTGTATTCACTGTTACAGTATACACATAGTACAGTTGTGTGTACTTATAAATGTAGATGTGTATTCACTGTTACAGTATACACATAGTACAGTTGTGTGTACTTATAAATATAGATGTTCGAGTGTATTCACTGTTACAGTGTACACATAGGTTGTGTGTACTTATAAATGTAGATGTTCGAGTGTATTCACTGTTACAGTATACACATAGTACAGTTGTGTGTACTTATAAATGTAGATGTTCGAGTGTATTCACTGTTGCAGTATACACATAGTACAGTTGTGTGTACTTATAAATGTAGATGTTCGAGTGTATTCACTGTTACAGTATACACATAGTACAGTTGTGTGTACTTATAAATGTAGATGTTCGAGTGTATTCACTGTTACAGTATACACATAGTACAGTTGTGTGTACTTATAAATATAGATGTTCGAGTGTATTCACTGTTACAGTATACACATAGTACAGTTGTGTGTACTTATAAATGTAGATGTGTATTCACTGTTACAGTATACACATAGTACAGTTGTGTGTACTTATAAATGTAGATTTTCGAGTGTATTCACTGTTACAGTATACACATAGTACAGTTGTGTGTACTTATAAATGTAGATGTTCGAGTGTATTCACTGTTACAGTATACACATAGTACAGTTGTGTGTACTTATAAATGTAGATGTTCGAGTGTATTCACTGTTACAGTATACACATAGTACAGTTGTGTGTACTTATAAATGTAGATGTTCGAGTGTATTCACTGTTGCAGTATACACATAGTACAGTTGTGTGTACTTTTAAATGTAGATGTTCGAGTGTATTCACTGTTACAGTATACACATAGTACAGATGTGTGTACTTATAAATGTAGATGTTCGAGTGTATTCACTGTTACAGTATACACATAGTACAGTTGTGTGTACTTATAAATATAGATGTTCGAGTGTATTCACTGTTACAGTATACACATAGTACAGTTGTGTGTACTTATAAATATAGATGTTCAAGTGTATTCACTGTTGCAGTCCTTGTTTGCCTCCCTCCTTCCCCTTTTTCTTCTATTTCTCCTCCTATTACCATTCTAACTTGTTGTTCACCTTTCCTTTCGAGGGACATATTAGTATTTATTTTTCACTGGTGGGGTTTCTTCCAACAGAGCCTGGACTCCTACTTGGGGTCTCCTGACAGGTTAGGGCAAGAAAAACTGATGTAATGGCATCGGCTGCCTTACTTTATACTACTGACGACCTGACTTCAGTCCCAAAGTGACAGCAACTGATGCAGAAATACTAAGTCTCTGGTATTCGGGCCGGCCAAGGGCTACCCTGGCAGGGATAACCCAAATGTGATGACTGCAACAGTGAATACACTCAAACAATTACATTTATGGCAAGTGTACACAACTGTACTTTTACCGACTTCACAGGAATATTTTCTTTTTGTCAGCTTGTAAAATTGCAGCTCTGACATCAGTGACACTCCTCAATAAGTATTTTAATTGGGTTTAGCCTCCTTCTGGTCAGCATTCTACTATTTATTTCCTCTGTAAATTTATACAGTGACTGATGCACTCCCATGCTGATGAAAACAGTCATGTCAGCTATCCTGTACTAACTGCATAAGCACACTTGTGCTCAATGCATGGCAGTTCTTTTTTCGTTAGTTTTTGTCATCAACAGTAAGACATTCCTGGCTTTGTATGACCTTTGTCTTTTGTTCCTTTTTTAATATGAAAAGAATGACATGAAATGAGGCTCCTTGCAAGATCACTAGGAGGTCCCTTTTGACACCTTGCTGGAGGGTTGAAGTCTTGCATAACACTTCTTTTGCAGAATCACTAGGAGCCTTCACCCTCTAGATACATATCCACATCGTCCATGTCATCTAGTGTTTCAAAAGGAGAGGCGATTCAGTCTACTCTGATCCTGCATCACTATACATGGGATATGACGATAGAGAGAGGTACACTCCCATGTCCACCTTGGAGGTGCACCACTTTACCTGCACTTGTTTGGCTTGGATTTATTTCTTCTAGGCTTATGTAGAATGGTCTCTGGCACAGTCTCTGATCTATTATGAAAGCAGTTAGACTTCTGGTGAACTGATAAACTGGTGCAAAGTCCCCAAATGTATTCCTAAAGTATGTCTGGGGAAAAAAATCACTGAATTTTCTTTTCTTTTTCTTTTTTCCTTTTTTTTTTCCAGGAAGCAAGTCCACTATCATCCCAACCCCACTTGTGGGGAACTAAATCAACCACATACACTTATTTGTATATCCATAATTGCACATCAGAAAAAAGATAAAACACCCATTAAGGGAGAAACATGGCTCATGTAACTGCAATCCTTTTGTGCATTGCATTGGCAGTCTGCAGTCACACAAGCGTGGATATCCCTGATTACACAGTAGGCAGGATACGCTACTTATCATAAGTTTGAATCCCTATGTGGAGAAGCCTTACACTTGAAATTAAAGGGAATCAAATAAAAACAGTGTTTCCTGAAACTCAGTGGTACATCTTTAAAACATTATCCCTGCTGTGGAGTACTTCTCTCCCAGTCCTTCTACGTGTATTTACTTACTCCAAGATCACTGTACTCCAGTTAAGGTGGAATACTCCAAAGTACCAAAATCATACTATACACATACAAAACTGTCTGTCTGCTACTTCCCAGTGCCTTCAGTGGGACATTTTCTCTTGCTCATGAATGATGCAGAATTAAAGTCTGCTTTACTAGTTCCTTAATTATTTCTGTCATGATCACCCACATTTTTCTATTTCATATTTATTTTAATAATAAGTAAAACATTAAGCAATATTTACTAGAATGTGTACATAAGTAATGTTTAAATCTAATGTGTCAACTTTATTATAAATAAATTGTTTACACCCATATTGCATGCGCGCACACATATATGTATTATGTGTCTGTGTGTGTTTGGATGTGTGTATATATATATATATATATATATATATATATATATATATATATATAGTAAATGTGCACAGAAATTGTGTGTGTGCGCGTGCGCGACTGAGTGTGTGTGTATTAAAATGTATGTAGCATATAGAATGCTATATGTGGGATGTAGTGCTGTGTTTCAATGCACGTATGTGTGTGTGTGGGTATTTAAACACAGTTAAGTACTTCTGATTTCCTTTCCTTATTGTTTTTATGCAAGAGCACATCGTAAACATGCGTTAAAGTAAATTCAGCTGTATATTATAGTTGCCATCAATGGTCACATTTCCTTTGTACACAACAAAGTGCTCATGCACTCTGCTACAAAAATGACTGAATCAAAGTAAGTGGGAATCTCTTACCATTGATTTCCATGTGCGAAATATGCATCCCCCTCTGGAAGGATGTCACAAAAAGGCAGAAAAGACCTTTTTATGAACATTATCAGTGCACCTAGTTGATAGGGTTGCCATTCCTCTCTCTCTGCCAGTGTTCTTCGTGTTTCACTGTTGCAGTCATCACATTTAGGTTATCTACCTGCAAGTAGCCCTCAGCTGGCCTGAATACCAGAGTCTTGGGATTTCTGCGTCGTATGCTGTCCGCTACTTCCATGACGTCAGGTCATCAGGGGTATAAAACATGCAGCCGATGACATTACATCAGTCTTTCTTGCTGTGCGGTGCCTGAAGCAAAAGCAGTTCGCAAGTGCTGGTCGGCCAACTCCTGAAATTTTCATTTTTGCATTTCAGACCTGATGTCAGAAAAAATGAATAATTGTCTTGCCTGTGGAAAGCAAATACCTGACAGAGATTTTCATTCTTACTGCATCACCTGTCTAGGCCCAGACCACGACGTCCCTCGCTGTTGGTTTTGTGCCTTGTTCAGTGCCCGAACTGTCTGTCATCTGGCAATTTTTGTAGCTAAATACTTTCGCTCTCGATCTCCGTACTCCAAAATGACGTCGGTAAGCGATCTGAATACCGATCTTCAGAAAAAATGTAAGGATAACGACAGACACCGCATAGGTCCAAAACTGCCAATAATGCTACCATTAAGCTAGTCACCACTCCGCCGGTACTCAGTGAGACGCTTTCGCAGCCCCTGATACCCAGTTCTACAGATTCACAGACCTCTACTGAGACCCATTCGGAGTCCGGTATGCCACAAGATGCTTCTTTGACTATGGAACCTGCGGATGTCTCTACCTTGAATGGGTCCGAAGCCATTGTGCAGGCACGAGCTTCTGAGGGTGTATTCAGGCCTACCGATTTTCATATTAAACCGATTACTTAGTTTCAAGCCAAAAATGCCGAATTTCTCAGGCCTAAAGTTCGCACTACACCTAGGAAACCGATGACCAAAGGGCATTCTCAGGCCCACAGGCCTCAAAAACAAATGATTAGAATGGCTGAAGACCTTATTACCTTAATTAGGGGAAGCCAGCCTTTCCCCTCAAAGAGACATAGAACTGATTTTCCTTCTGATTTTTCTGATCAGGAATCTGATATCTCTGTTCCTTCTGACTACCAGAGCATATGCTTATCTACATATGAGGATTCTGATGCAGAGGATTCCATTCCCTCTGCTTCCCCTCCAGAAGATTTTTCTTTTGGGTATTCCCTGCATACCCTTAGGGAGCATTTCCCCTGGGAAAGCCAGGACTACTCTCAGTCCAAAAAGAGACTTGGGGAGTTTTTAAACCTGCCTCAGCACAGGCCTCTAGCTATCCCTCCTGTTCTGGAGATTATAGATGATGTTTTCTTGGAATCCAGCCTTACCCCAGATACTTTGCCTCCAGCTCCCAGGAAACCTGACAGGTACTGGAGAGTACCACCTCTCACAAATTCCTTTTAAAGAATCCTACTGCGGATCCAGAGTCCATTTCCCAAGGACCAAAAGGCATTAAGGCTACTACTGCCAAGGATCCTACCCCTTCTGACAGGGATTCTAGGGCTTTAGACAGATAGGGTAAGAAGGTATACACCTCTGCTACTCTGACCATCAGGGCTTTAAATTGCCAGTTTCATATGTTAAAGTATCAGCTGTATATTATGGGGCTATTTAAACAGAAAATTATGTTGATTCCTGACTGTGCAGAACACAAAGATTTACAAGAGTTAATGCATTCTGCTGACCAAGTTGGTAAACATACTTTTCAGTGTGGTTTTGATGCTTTAGAAGCATCTTGCAGGGCTTCAGTCACTGGGTCTGTTCTTAGAAGGCATGTTTGGCTTAAGGAACAAAACTTGCCAGATCATGTCGAAGCAGAATTACTGGATGCACCCTTAAACCAAGTGCGCCTATTTGGCAATAAAGCAAGAAGTTGTTCTCAAAAGGATGGAGGAGAAAGCTAAATCTATGCAAACTGTTAAAGATTTCTTACAAGTATAACCACCTAGGTTCAGTAGGCATTGGCCTTAAAAGAACTGGTCCTTTCCAGTTCCTTCCAGGCCTTCTCAGTCCAAACTCAGGGGCAGCAGACCCCCAAGACTTCAGTCTCAGGATATGCACGGATCTAAGCAGTGGGGTGCTCCCACTTCCAGAACAGGGAGTACTAAGCCACCCCCTATGGTGAACTTGCACAATGACTTATCCTTAACTCCCCCAAGCGTTGCTCAAGTACTTGCACCTTTCGGAGGAAAACTCACCCGGCATGCAAAAAACTGGGAATACATTACCCAAGACAAATGGGTTTCAAACATTGTTTTCCTAGGATACAGATTCCACTTCCACTCACTCCCAGCCCTAAGTGGATGGCCAGACCTCCCCCAAACCAGTGGGCAGAGGCCCAAAAGCAAGTACTTTCTCTCCTCAGCATCAAGGTTATTCAACCCGTCCCAGAAGAACAAAGGGGACAAGGCTTTTATTCAAGACTGTTCCTGGTTCCCCGAAAAGAAAACTTCTGGCTTCCTATACTGGATTTATCTATTCTCAACACCTTTTCTGGAGGTTCCAAAGTTCAAAATGCTAACTCTCCAACAGCTGCTTCCTATACTAGCCAAGGATGCCTGGCTGGCAACCCTGGACTTAAAAGGAACTTACCTGCACATCCCCATAAGGGAATCTTGCAGGAAATACCTTCGCTTCAGGGCAGGCTCTATGCACTATCAGTTCTCTGCACTTCCCTTGAGCTTTTCTACTGTGCCCAGGGTATTCACAAAGTGCCTAGCTCCAGCCATTGCTTTTTGCAGGCAGAGAAGTATTCAGATTGACCCATATGTGGACGATTGCCTGATTCAGGCGGAAAACCAGGACTTGCTACTACAGCACCTGGCATTTGTAAAGAGACTTCTAACTTCACTGGGGTACACCATCAACAAAAATAAATCACACCTAGTACCCTGCCAATAGATTGTATTCCTGGGAGCAAGCTTGAACACAAATTCCCAGATGGCATTCCTCACTCCAGAGAAACAAATTTATTTGACAACTTACTTCAACCTACTGGCCACAAAAACCCAGCTATCTGCAAGGAAAATACTGCAAGCACTGGGGTTCATGGCTTCTTGCAGTCTGTTAATTCCATATGACTGCATATGAGGAAACTTCAATGGTATCTAAAAAGTCTATGATGTCAACATTCTCAGGACCTGGAAACAGTAATTCCTATAATTCCGTGTCTAAGGGCAGAGTTCCTTTGGTGGGCAGAGGCCTGCAACCACAACAAGGGACTCTTTCACCCTACCCCCTGCCACCCAAACCCTAGCAGCAGACGCAGCAGACTATGCATGGGGGGCTCACATGGCAGGGCAGTGCATTTAGGGCAAATGGAACCCAAAACAGATGCACTTGCATATCAATCAAAAAGAAATGTTAGCTGTACAGAATGCTCTGACAGCCTTCAAAGGCCTTATTCTTCCAGGACAACACCACAGTTATGTGGTACATAAACAAGCAGGGGGGACACATTCCTACCCACCCTGCAGACTAGCCATGGCTCTGTGGAAAACAGCCTTGAGCAACCAAGTGCACATACGAGCTCAATTCCTGCCAGGCAAACTAAATTCACTGGCAATCGACTTAAGCAGAAATCTCATGGACCCACGAATGGAAACTGGAACCCAAAATATTCAAGCTTTTGGGGAATAGTTGGGGGGCACCAGAGGTGGACCTGATTGTTTCCACTCAGAACTATCAATTGAACAAATACTGCACCAGAACTCCCCACAGCCAAGCTTGGAAGGTGGATGCCTTGTCCTTTTCATGGGAA
Source organism: Protopterus annectens (assembly GCF_019279795.1). Classification (NCBI taxonomy): domain Eukaryota; kingdom Metazoa; phylum Chordata; order Ceratodontiformes; family Protopteridae; genus Protopterus; species Protopterus annectens. The sequence goes on along the minus strand of NC_056743.1, from coordinate 385,347 downwards.
AGCCTCTCAGTCTATGCCTTCCCCCTCTGCCTCTCCTCTCGAAGGTTCTACTAAAGATCAAACAGGAAAAACCAAGGACAATCCTGATTGCACCAGACTGGCCACGCCTGCACTGCTTTCCACTTTTGAGCAGTCTGACAGTGCTACAACCATGACACCTGCCTCAGACCCCTTCACTGCTGTCCCAGCAGGGGGGGCAAATTCTGAACCCTCAGCTTCAGACCCCGAACCTTGCAACCTGACTAATCCCCTGAACTCACCCCTAGCAACCCTCAGTAAGCAGGTGCTGGATGTCATTCTTGTAGCAAGGAGGCCTAGTACTAGAAAATCCTATTCAAAAAAGTGGAAAAGATACCATTCCAGGAGCCAGTCTCAAGGGATGGGCACAACTGTACCCAGTTTACCTCATATACTAGATTACTTGGGTGGCCTAATGGTTAAGGTGTTTGCCTTACAAACACAAGGTGCAGGGTTCGAGTCTCACAAGGGATAATTGGCTAAGCTTACAATGGCTCGCATGGGTAGTTAGCCCTAGTACTAACCTACTTAACAGAAATACTCCAAAAGGGCCTATCCTCCTCTTCAATTAAGATACATGCCTCTGCTATCTCAGCTCTTTATAATACTGAGCCCACCCCTCTTATCTCATCCTCTGGTAAAACAGTTTCCTTAGAGGGGCCAAAAATTTAAGACCCCCCCCCCCCCCGGAGAGCTCCCAGTCCAGCCTGGGACCTTAACTTTGTACTGGAAAAACTTACACTCCCCCCACCCCCCCTTTGAGCCGGCTGCTACAGCAGAGTTGAAATTCCTGTCATGGAAGACAGCTTTACTTATAGCCATCACTTCAGCAAGAAGAGTGTCTGAATTGCAGGCCCTTATGGCAGTGGAACCCTTCATTATCTTCCATGTGGACAGGGTTTCCCTCAGGACTAACCCATCTTTTATACCCAAGGTGGTGTCTAGTGTGGCTTTAAACCAGTCCATTCATTTGCCTACTTTTTCCCTAATCCTCAGATTAAGGGGGAACGGATACTGTATTCTCTAGACATGCACAGACAGCTTAGATTCTATTTGGACAAGACTAAGCCTCTCAGAATGTCTGACCAGCTGCTAGTTAGCTTTGCTGCAGGGGCAGAGGGGAAGGCCATTTCAAAGCAAACCATATCTAAATGGATAGCACACAGCATCCATTTCTGCTACAAGCATCATGGAAACCTACCCCACAGGGGATAAGAACACATTCCACTAGGGCTACATCTACCTCTACTGCATTTCGCAGAGGAGTCCCTACCAGGGACATCCTGGAAGTTGCAACCTGGAGGTCTGTAGACACTTTCACCAAGCATTACCACTTGCCTATCTTTTCTAAATCCAGAGCTGGATTTGCCACAACAGTCTTACAGGGCCTGATTACCAGTCCAAATGCTTCTTAATATATCTCCACCCTTCCTTAGCTTTGGGAATCAACCCAAATGCGATGACTGCAACAGTGAAACACGAAGAACATAGTACAGTTGTGTACACTTACCATAAATGTAGATGTTTAAGTGTATTCACTGTTGCAGTCCTGGATGTCCTTCAAGAATGCAACTGCAGTCCTGACATATGGGTTGTCCTGCCTCAGGCAGCCCTCGGTCGGCCGGATTCCAAAGTCTGTGTCCGGCGTCGGCTGATGTCGCCTCCTCCCCGACGTCAGAGCGGCTGGAGTATAAAGGCATCCGCTGACGCCATCTTCTTCAGTCTTTCTTGCCGCGCGGTGCCCGAAGCAGAAGCAGTTCGCAAGTGCCGGTCGGTTAGCTCCTGTGTTTCAGTTACCGAAGTCATCTAAAAGTAAAGTACCCCATTGGGGAACATTTTTTCTTGCCTCAGCCGATGTCAGAAAAAATTGAAAAAGTTAATAATTGTTTGTCTTGTGGTAAACAAATACCTCATAAGGACTTCCATTCTTACTGCCTCCCTTGCCTGGGCCCAGACCACGACGTCTCGGCCTGTGCTGCCTGTGCTTGCTTTAATAAGCACCCACTCAGGCGCTGGGCAGAATTTGCCGAAGACTTTTTTGGCGAATCTTTCGCATATATCATGCCGTCGGAACAACCGACAACACAAGCTACCAAAAAACGCAAGGACCGGGACCGACATCCTCGGCCCGCGTCGTCCACCGATACCACGCCTAAGCCCTCCGCGAGTGCATCGGTCCCTTCGGAAGTGGTAATTCTACCGCCCCAGGCCGACGACATCGCGTTAACACATTTTTCGGTCCCGGAGACCACAACGGTGCCGGTTGTTGATTTCCCACCAGAAACCGAAGCTTTAGATTTACCCGACACCATTCCTGTGGACAAGGTTACCCCTGCACGTGGGGCAGCTAGGCCTCCGGTATCCATGTCCATCAAGGCCTTTGCACGTGCCAAGACTGCCAGCCAGGCCAAGGCCCATCCTAAACCTACTGTTCAGGGCCCCTCTTCTGATAGACAGATCATGACTCTTGCTGCAGATCTAATCTCTCTTATCAGGGGGGTCTCAGCCACACCCAGACAGATGTTCTCAGCCGCCTGCAGATAAAAGGCCTAGAACTGAGCAGACAGACACCCTCTCTTCAGATGAAGCCTCTGGGGATTCAGAGCACTCAGATACCCAGGAAGAATCCTTCCAGGCCTATGAGGACTCGGATGATGAGGATTCAATTCCCTCTGCCTCCCCTCCAGAGGATATTTCTTTTGGTGAAGTACTCCACTCCATGAGAGAACATTTTCAGTGGCAGGGTCAGGAATTTTCTGACTCCAGGAAAAGGCTACGTACCTTCCTTAAGCTACCCCAACACAGACCTTTAGCTATTCCTCCAGTGCTGGATGTCCTTGATGATGTATACTCAGACTCCAGTGCTTTGCCTGATTCTCTCCCTCCCGCTCCTGTCAAGCCTGACAGATATTACAGGGTCCCTGAAACCCATAAGCATCTCTTTAAGGCCCACTCTGTGGATCTAGAAACTATTTCACAGGGCCCCAAGGCAGTGGCTACTTCCTCAGCCAAAAACCCTCTGCCCTCTGACAGGGAAGCTAGATCCCTGGAGAGATGGGGCAAAAAAGTTTATACCTCTTCCACCCTTGCCATGAGGTCACTCAACTGCCTTTTTCATATGTTTCAGTACCAGGATTACTTAATGGATGATTTGCAGAAAAAGTTAGCCTCTCCTGAGCCTATAGATAGAAAAGCATTGCAGGATCTGGTTCATAACACTCAGCAGGTTAGCAATCATTTTCTTCAGTGTGGTTATGATGCATTGGAAGCTTCATGTAGGGCAGCCATGACAGGGGCCGTTATTCGTAGACATGCTTGGTTGAAAGAACAGCCTCTGCCAGACCATGTTAAAGTTAAGCTCCTGGATGCACCTCTGGAAAAACAGAAGCTTTTTGGTGCTAATGCACAGGATGTGCTGAAGTCTATTGAGGAAAAGGCTAAATCAGTACAGACTGTCAAGGATTTCCTCCAGGTTCAGCCCCCCAGATTCAGCAGGAATTGGCCTTCAAAGAATTGGTCCTTTCCAGACTCAGACAAGTTACAAAGGGGAAAAAACAGGCGTGCTCGAGGTAGAGGGCAATACCGAGGCTCCTACAGGGGCCGCCAATGGCAACCACCAAATCAGAGAAGTGGCACAGGGAGTTCACCTGCACCACAGGGACAATCACAATGACTTGACTTTCACTCCGCCTACCAAGGCTCAAAGAGAAGCACCTCTAGGCGAAAATTATCCTTATTCTCAAAGAACTGGCACATTTTAACCAAGGACAAATGGATTCTGGACATAATAGACAGAGGTTACAGGTTCCACTTCCACACCTTACCAACGAGACAAGGCATGCCAAACCTGCCACAAAATCAAAGGGCAGAGGCTCTCTTACAAGTTTCAAAGCTGTTACAAATAAAAGCTATAGAAAAGGTTCCTCCTCAGGAACAAGGTCAGGGATTCTATTCAAGACTGTTCCTTGTTCCAAGAAAAGAAAAGCAATGGAGGCCTATACTGGACTTGTCCTATACTGGACTTGTCCGTTCTAAACACCTTTCTCATTGTGCCAAAATTCAAAATGCTGACGTTACAGCAACTCCTTCCCATGCTGGGCAAGGGGTCTTGGCTGGTTATTCTGGACCTCAAGGAGGCATACCTGCATGTCCCAATCAGACACAGCTGCAGAAGATACCTCAGATTTCTTGCAGGAACAGAGCATTATCAATTCTCAGCATTGCCGTTTGGCTTATCTACTGCGCCCAGAGTGTTCAAGAAATGCCTGGCATCAGTAGTTGCACATTGCAGACTCCAAGGGATTCAAATATACCCTTACCTGGACGACTGCCTCATACAAGCAGACAGCAAACAAACCTTGGTAAAAAACTTGGACTATGTCATTCAGTTGCTACAGGCTTTGGGATACACAGTCAACATTCAAAAATCAAGTCTACTGCCATCCCAAAAGATTATTTTTCTAGGAGCAAACCTGGACACACAATCACAAATGGCTTTCCTCACAGAGGAGAAACAACAGCATTTACCAGATTACTTCAGAAGCCTAGCAAAGGTTACCCAGCTGACCGCAAGGAAGATCCTGCAGGCCCTGGGTTTCATGGCATCTTGCATTCTTCTGATCCCTCTGGCAAGACTACACATGAGAAAGCTACAATGGTACCTAAAAAGCTTATGGTCTCAACACAGCCACAACCTAGAAGACGTAATACCACTCATCCCATGCCTGCAAAGGGAATTTTTGTGGTGGGCTCAAGCAAGCCATTTAAACCAAGGCATGCCTTTCAACAAGGTTCAAGCAAGTCAAACCATTACAACAGACGCCTCAGATCATGGATGGGGGCACACATGGAGGACAGATGCATTCAAGGTCAATGGACTCCCACGGAAATGCCTCTGCACATAAATCAAAAAGAGATGTTGGCAGTGATGCATGCAATAGAAGCCTTTGGAAAATCTCTTCAACAGGGCCATCTGCTAATAAGGACAGACAACACCACGGTAATGTGGTATATAAACAAACAAGGAGGCACTCACTTGTATCCCCTCTGCAGACTAACAATGGCTCTTTGGGAAAAATCCCTGAAACTGAACATTCATTTGCAATCCCAGTTTGTTCCGGACAAGGACAATGTTCTGGCGGACAGGTTGAGCAGAGATTTCGTGGATCCACACGAATGGATGCTGCATCCACACATTTTCTCACAAATAACAACTGCATGGAGAAGACCGGACATAGATCTCTTTGCTTCTCATCACAATCACCACCTGGACAGGTTCTGCTCAAGGACACACCATCCTCTAGCCTGGAGAACGGATGCTCTCTCCTTCAGCTGGAATGCCCTAAAAATCTATGCATTCCCTCCTCTACCATTACTGACCAAGGTGTTACTGAAGATCAAAGCAGAGCAACCAAAGGGAATATTGATAGCTCCAGACTGGCCGAGGCAGCATTGGTATCCCTTGCTACTGAGCATAACTCCCACCAAACCATGGCCCTTGCCCCAGTGGCCATTGCTCCTAACTCAACACAATTACAGGACTGTTCATCAAAACCTGCAAACATTACAACTGACAGCTTGGAGGGTTACATGACTTTGCCCCATGTACCCCTCTCCGAAAAGGTTCAGGAAATCTTGCTGGAGGCACGCAGACCTTCCACCAGAAAAACCTATTCGGCCAAATGGAAGAGATTCATCATCTGGAATGCCAAAAAGGGCCAGGATGCATCAGTAATGAGCATACCACAGATATTGGAATACGTGGCAGAAATGTTTCATAGTGGCCTCTCATATTCTTCCATAAATATTCACGCCTCAGCAATCTCAGCAAAATACAAATCCACCTGTGTTTTCGCATCCCTTGCTAAGACAGTTTCTAAGAGGGATAAAGAATATCAAACCTCCCAGAAGACCACCAGTTCCTGCATGGGACCTTAATTACATCTTGGAAAAATTAACTCTTCCTCCTTTTGAACCAGCAGCATCTTCAGAAATGCAATTTCTCTCCTGGAAAACAGTCTTCCTGTTGGCAGTTACCTCAGCAAGAAGTGTCTCGGAGATACAGGCCCTCATGGCAGTACCTCCCTTTCTCATCTTTCATCAGGACAGAGTTTCTCTAAGGACCAATCCTTCATTCATGCCAAAAGTGATATCCAGGGTGTCTCTAAATCAAGCAATTCACCTGCCTACTTTCTTCCCCAATCCTCAAAATAAAGGGGAAAAGCTGCTACATACTTTGGACATACACAGACAACTACGCTACTACTTGGACAGAACAAAGACCACCAGGAAGTCTGACCAACTATTTGTAGCCTATGCTGCCGGAGTGCAAGGAAAGGCAGTCTCCAAACAAACAATTTCAAAATGGATTGGACACTGCATCAGATTCTGTTACTCCTTCCATGGAAAGGTGTGCCAGCCAATATTAGGCCACACACAACCAGAGCTATAGCCACATCCACAGCCTTTCTAAGAGGAGTGGCTACAAAGGACATTCTAGAGGCTGCTACATGGAGCTCCATGCATACATTTACCAGACACTACAACCTGCCTTTATACTCCAGATCCCGAGCAGGCTTTGCATCTGCAGTCCTGCAGGGTCTTTTAGCTACACCATCCCTAGCTTAGATCCTACCACCCCCAGCTTGGCTATGGTATTCAACCCATATGTCAGGACTGCAGTTGCATTCTTGAAGGACATAGTACAGTTTTGTACCTACCATAAATGTAGATGTCCGATAGATATGCAACTGCAGTCAGGTTTTCCCTCCCTCCTACCCCACTGCTTTTTTCCCTTGGGTCCATTCCCCCTCTCCTTTTCAGCTGGGGTTATCTATTATGGTGTATCTGTTTATTACTGTTGTGCATGTCTGGAATTTTTTGCTTATCCTTTCACAAATTTAGCCTTCCTTGGTGGGCACCTGGCATCTGGGGCAAGAAACACTGAAGAAGATGGCGTCGGCGGATGCCTTTATACTCCAGCCGCTCTGACGTCGGGGAGGAGGTGGCATCAGCCGACGCCGGACCCAGACTTTGGAATCCGGCCAACCGAGGGCTGCCTGAGGCAGGACAACCCATATGTCAGGACTGCAGTTGCATATCTATCGGATATCTACATTTATGGTAGGTACAAAACTGTACTTTACCCTCCCTCCAGCCCCTGATTGTCTTTGCTTTCACCTATCCTTTTTGGTTTGGCACATCTTATATTATGTCTATTTGTTTTTTGCCGGGAGTGTTCCACACCATGTAATTGCTTCCTATTTTGGGGCACCTGACATCTGGGGTAAGAAAAACTGATGTAATGGCGTCGGCTGCATGTTTTATACCACTGACGACCTGACGTCATGGAAGAAGCGACAGCATCTGACACAGAAATCCCAAGACTCTGTTATTCAGGCTGGTTGAGGGCTACCTGCACGCAGATAACCCAAATGTGATGACTGCAACAGGGAATACACTCGAACATCTACTTTTATGGTAAGTGTACACAACTGTACTTTCTGTTTTGTGTGTGTGTGTGTGTGTGTGTGTGTGTGTGTGTGTGTGTGTGTGTGTGTGTGTAGGGGCTTGAAAATGGTATATATGTTGATACTTTACAAGAAAAAAATATTTTCAGACTTTTCAATAAATGTCACAGAAATCTGTGATACTACATTTAAGTTATCTTAACATATAAACTATCATAAATAAACATTTAATGCTTAGCGTTTCAGTATTGTGTTGCTGCTTATGTAAAATTGTCAGAAGAGGTGACAGTGCCTTTAAACCCCTGACTGATCTAATTGATTTGTTTTGCTATGAAAGTTGATTAAGTTCTCCTCCTCTCTGCAATTAAGGGAGTAGAAAACAGTTCAACAGATTTCTGTATTTTTTATAGCAGCTACTCTGTTCCTGACATTAGCAGGATTAATTGCCTATGTAATACTGACAGCAGTACTTGACAGGGTAAGCTACAGATTGATCTGTGTCTGTGGTATGTCATGCAGGTGGAGGTGAATTCCTCTGCAAAGTATGGGAGAAGTTAAGCTTAAAAAAAGTAGGTGGGCTCTTCCCTTGATTTCAAGTCAAAGAAATGAAAGTTTTAAAAAGTACAAGTAGGTTTCTGGTACCTACACAGTACTAGAACCATATCATAGGAAGAAAAGAATCTGTCCATAAAGACTTAAAAAAGGAAAAAGTATAAAACGTCATGGACAATCGGATGCCATATAGCAGAAACACTTGATGTCTTTAAGGGGTCATTTGCATATACCCTATGGACCTGCATTACAGGAGGTTTCAGGTATTACACAGTGAAAAGTCTGGCTTGGCTAGTTTATTCTTATATGCTTTAATAATTGGTTTGTCTGTCTGATTTTTTTACTTTTTGGTTTAGTTGTTGGAATATTTTGCAGAAACCTTAATGGTTATGGACATCAGTTGGGTTTAACAAACCTGTGTTTCTGTTGCATAACCAAACAGTCCAGTTATGCTGTGCTGATGAAGTTATAAGAAGGCCGAAACAGTGGGTGTGAGGTTGGCATAATGATTAAGGTGTTTACGTTAAAGACACAAGTTACAAGGTTTGATTCTTACATGAGGTAATTAGCTAGGCTTAGAATGATCCACAACCACAAACGCAGTTAGCCTAGTACTAACCTACGAAGCATATCTACAGCTGGTGGTGTTTTGCTTTGTTGGCTTTAATTTGTCAGTAATGACTTAGAAAGTAAAAAGTCGTGGACATTTAGAAACCATATAGCTGAAACTTTTGATGTCCTTGAGGGTCATTTGCATATATCCCATGAGCCTCTATTACAGGAGATTTAAGGTATTACAGATGGAAAACTCTAGCTTAGCTAGATTTTTTCTTATAGTTTTTACTGATTGCTTTGTCTGTGTTATCTTTTTACTTGTTGATTTAGAGAAGAGAAACCTAAGGACTGAGTTAAACTATAGGAGAGGGCGGAGTTTTCCTTTAAAAACTGTTTTCTAACCTTAGACTGCACTTCAGATTCTTGATAAAACCATTAGTATACATTGCTTCATCTCTTTCTTTATTTCTTGTTCTCCTCAGTCTTATAAGCCTATATAAACAAATACTAACCTTTACTAAAGAAACATTTATCGCTTTGTTTTAATACGGGTTAAGTCCTGGATTCAGTGTTTTTCTTCCACTTGCACTGCCATTGATTTGATCATTAGTATTATGGATAAAGATTTTTCAAGGGGCATCCTTGCCTGGGTTTGAAAAAGTATTTAGCACAATGAACTATAGATATGTATGTATATACGATTGTCTGTTGAATTATGACCTTTAACAGTAATAAAACCATATTTATTGTATAAATGTCATTGCCAGCTTCAAGCACAAAGTTGTCCATGACTCATATAACTCAGTCAAACTGTTATATAGCAGAAGGTAATGCAAGCTGTTTTTTTCACACCTGGGAGAGGAATAGTGATAAAATAAGAACAGCCAGGAATCTGTGTAAGTGGAAACTCTAGTCTCTAGTGATCGCTTTAGAATGTCTCAACTTTGGACTAGGCAGTGCATGCAGCCTTCATTGTGTAGCAGCTGCTTCTATTAGGAGATGTCTTTGATGTCTTGTTCTTAGCTATTGAGACTTCTCTCCTAGGCTCTTTATGAAGCAGCAGTGTTCCCTCTTATCCTGCTCTGCCTTTTCTTTATCCCACTTTTTCCTGCATGCTCTTTCTTTCCTTTTATGACTTCCTGGACTTCTGCATTCCACCACCAGATTTCCATATGTACCTTATTTCTGTACCTGGCTTGGTTGGATTTATGTTCCATAGTCCTCCCATATGCTGTTTTCAGATGTAGCCATTTTTCTTTGACTCACCTGAGTTCATCGTCCTGATCACTGCTGCAGGTAGCATTAGCTGTTTGAGTTATATCCTGCATAGGGTATAACAGCTGCCCAGCTTTTAAAGCTTCAAAGCATCTTCCATGCACCCAAACCATCAGTCATCTCAAGCTGAGCTGACTAAAAGACTTTGGATGCCCAGCCCTTCAGACCTTTCCTAACGTTGACGAATATGCTCCTCTGAGACTTTCCAGATCGGCAGTCTGCTTGTGCTGTACTTTGCTGGGCAGATAACTTCCCTTTGGGGAAAAACTTTTCTTTTAAAAGAAAAAACTTGTTTGTTAATACTTTTTTGTTCAGGAGTTGGTGTTGGAGTGGATTGTCACAAGATTGTATCATATTTTTAAATGAGAGCACTCTTTTTTTACCTGCCAGTTTAAAATTTGTTTTATTTCTGTGAAGACATTTATTTTACTGTTTTGGTAATGGTAAAGTGCTGTATTTTTATGTGAAAAAAGTGATGTTTAAAGACTTTTAAGTTTTACCAGCTTTTGCTGCCGCTCCCTCCCACCCCCACCCCCTGGGATGGAGGTATTACTTTCATCTTGGTCATGGAGCAATCTGCCAGTTCCACAGTCTTCCAGCAAAAAGACAAAGTTAAGCAAACAGCTATTCACAAAAATCTGCAGGTGGACAACTGTTGTGGCCATTTGTTGCACCTCAGGCCACTCACCTTTACCTTGGTTCCCTTTGCTTGTAGCACCTAGAGCTATTATGGACCGGAGTTTAATCGCATCCTCTACGGCTGTTCGGGTCCCTTCAGTGGAAAAGAGAGAATCACCTTTGTCAGTCCTGGTAGAGGGAATATGGAAGGCTTCTCTATTTTGTCAGAATGTTGTGCCCCTCCTTGGGAAAGCAGCTGCAACCATTAGTAACATGGTTGGCCCCATTTTTCCTGTCAAAAAGAAAGAGAAAACCAAGCATGTATCTACTCCTCCTGACATTTCCTCAGACAGGAGTTTACTCAGTCTGGCTCTTGTTTTCATTCAGGCTGTTGATTCTTCTTATGAAGTGATTTCTCTAAAAGAGAGGGACACCACCATTCCTGAAGAGATTCAAGATTCTCAGTCTAGACAGGAGGATGTAGGGGCAGATCAAAGGCTTTTATTCAGGCTGTTGATTCTTCTTATGAAGTAGTTTGTGGTAAAACAAAGAGGGACACCACCATTCCTGAAGAGATTCAAGATTCTCAGTCTAGAGAGGAGGATGTAGGGGCAGATCAAAGGCTTTCATTCAGGCTGTTGATTCCTCTTATGAAGTAGTTTGTGGTAAAACAAAGAGGGACACCGCCATTCCTGAAGAGATTCAAGATTCTCAGTCTAGACAGGAGGATGTAGGGGCAGATCAAAGGCTTTCATTCAGGCTGTTGATTCTTCTTATGAAGTAGTTTGTGTAAAAGAAAGAGGGACACCACCATTCCTGAAGAGATTCAAGATTCTCAGTCTAGACAGGAGGATGTAGGGGCAGATCAAAGGCTTTCATTCAGGCTGTTGATTCTTCTTATGAAGTAGTTTGTGGTAAAAGAAAGAGGGACACCGCCATTCCTGAAGAGATTCAAGATTCTCAGTCTAGACAGGAGGATGTAGGGCAGATCAAAGGCTTTCATTCAGGCTGTTGATTCTTCTTATGAAGTAGTTTCTGTAAAAGAAAGAGGGACACCGCCATTCCTGAAGAGATTCAAGATTCTCAGTCTAGACAGGAGGATGTAGGGGCAGATCAAAGGCTTTCATTCAGGCTGTTGATTCTTCTTATGAAGTAGTTTGTGGTAAAACAAAGAGGGACACCGCCATTCCTGAAGAGATTCAAGATTCTCAGTCTAGACAGGAGGATGTAGGGGCAGATCAAAGGCTTTCATTCAGGCTGTTGATTCTTCTTATGAAGTAGTTTCTGTAAAAGAAAGAGGGACACCGCCATTCCTGAAGAGATTCAAGATTCTCAGTCTAGACAGGAGGATGTAGGGGCAGATCAAAGGCTTTCATTCAGGCTGTTGATTCTTCTTATGAAGTAGTTTGTGTAAAAGAAAGAGGGACACCGCCATTCCTGAAGAGATTCAAGATTCTCAGTCTAGACAGGAGGATGTAGGGGCAGATCAAAGGCTTTCATTCAGGCTGTTGATTCTTCTTATGAAGTAGTTTCTGTAAAAGAAAGAGGGACACCGCCATTCCTGAAGAGATTCAAGATTCTCAGTCTAGAGAGGAGGATGTAGGGGCAGATCAAAGGCTTTCATTCAGGCTGTTGATTCCTCTTATGAAGTAGTTTGTGGTAAAACAGAGGGACACCGCCATTCCTGAAGAGATTCAAGATTCTCAGTCTAGACAGGAGGATGTAGGGGCAGATCAAAGGCTTTCATTCAGGCTGTTGATTCCTCTTATGAAGTAGTTTCTGTAAAAGAAAGAGGGACACCACCATTCCTGAAGAGATTCAAGATTCTCAGTCTAGACAGGAGGATGTAGGGGCAGATCAAAGGCTTTCATTCAGGCTGTTGATTCTTCTTATGAAGTAGTTTGTGTAAAAGAAAGAGGGACACCGCCATTCCTGAAGAGATTCAAGATTCTCAGTCTAGAGAGGAGGATGTAGGGGCAGATCAAAGGCTTTCATTCAGGCTGTTGATTCTTCTTATGAAGTAGTTTGTGTAAAAGAAAGAGGGACACCGCCATTCCTGAAGAGATTCAAGATTCTCAGTCTAGACAGGAGGATGTAGGGGCAGATCAAAGGCTTTCATTCAGGCTGTTGATTCTTCTTATGAAGTAGTTTGTGGTAAAAGAAAGAGGGACACCGCCATTCCTGAAGAGATTCAAGATTCTCAGTCTAGACAGGAGGATGTAGGGGCAGATCAAAGGCTTTCATTCAGGCTGTTGATTCTTCTTATGAAGTAGTTTCTGTAAAAGAAAGAGGGACACCGCCATTCCTGAAGAGATTCAAGATTCTCAGTCTAGACAGGAGGATGTAGGGGCAGAACAAAGGCTTTCATTCAGGCTGTTGATTCTTCTTATGAAGTAGTTTCTGTAAAAGAAAGAGGGACACTGCCATTCCTGAAGAGATTCAAGATTCTCAGTCTAGACAGGAGGATGTAGGGGCAGATAGAAGGCTTTCATTCAGGCTGTTGATTCTTCTTATGAAGTAGTTTCTGTAAAAGGAAGAGGGACACCGCCATTCCTGAAGAGATTCAAGATTCTCAGTCTAGACAGAAGGATGTAGGGGCAGATCAAAGACTTTCATTCAGGCTGTTGATTCTTCTTATGAAGTAGTTTGTGGTAAAACAGAGGGACACCGCCATTCCTGAAGAGATTCAAGATTCTCAGTCTAGAGAGGAGGATGTAGGGGCAGATCAAAGGCTTTCATTCAGGCTGTTGATTCTTCTTATGAAGTAGTTTGTGGTAAAAGAAAGAGGGACACCGCCATTACTGAAGAGATTCAAGATTCTCAGTCTAGACAGGAGGATGTAGGGGCAGATCAAAGGCTTTAATTCAGGCTGTTGATTCTTCTTATGAAGTAGATGTTCTTCATCTCACATAGCTGCAGTCCTTACACTTGGGGGTAGTCCGCTGTCCTCGGTCGGCCCGAATATCAAAGTATAAGGCTGACGTCGGTCAAGGCGCATTTGACTGACATCAGGACGTCAGGGTACAAATGCGCATGACCGACGCCATATCCTCAGTCTTTTTTGCCGCATGGTCCGATGCAGAAGCAGCGTTGCAAGTGCCGTTCGGCGTTCTGAAATTTTTCGAATTCGGAGTTTCAGACCAAGTCAAAGTTGGCTAAGTACCCGTTGGGAATATTTTAGTTTTTCTTGCCTCAGTGGTTTACCGGATGTCAGAAAAAGTGAATAACTGTATTTCTTGTGGGAAACAGATACCGCATAGAGATTATCATACTTTGTGTATTCCTTGTTTAGGGCCTGAGCACGACGTTGTTGGGTGTCGCTCTTGTGCTAGATTCAATAAGCGCACTATAAAGAGAAGGTTAGATTGTGCCAGGTTAGTCTTCGGAAGCGGTGCAATTATAAAATGCCGTCGGATGCTCCGCCGCTTCAAGAAGCGCAAGGACAAAGCAGCTAAGCCTAGGCTAGAAGAACTGCGTGCGCACGGACGCCGGTTCTTTAGAGGTGTCGGTGGAACCGGTGGTTCCGCCGGAGGTTTCTTTGGAGTCCCAGGGAGAGACTTTCTTATTGCAGGATGTGGCCTCTCAGGAGGCAGGTCAGGCTGAAGGGGCTTCTCAGGTTACTGTACTCCCCTCCCTTCCTAGGGTGGTTAGGCCCTCTCCTTCTGTTTCCAAGGCTTCTCCCAGAGGCAGGCCAGGTTTAGCTTCAGTTGGTGTCACCCCTAGTTCTTCAGGAACTGTGCCCAAGAAGCATATGCTTAAAATGGCAGAAGATTTGATTACTTTGATTAGAGGTTCTTTGTCCCCTCCTGATAAGAGACCTAGGGTGGAACCTGAGCTAGGGAGTTTTGAGCAGGCTTGGATGTTTCAGAGTCTTGACTGAAGACTTGCAGGAGTATTCTCCTTATTCTGATTCTGATGTGGATGATTCTACTCCTTCTGCTTCTCCTCCTGAGGATTTTTCTTTTTCAGAGACTCTTCATTCCATGAGCGAGCATTTTAAGTGGGAAGGTCAGGACTTCTCTGATTCCAGGAAAAGGCTTGGGGAATTTTTGTTTTTACCCCAGCATAGGCCTTTGTCTATTCCTCCTGTTCTGGATGTGGTGGAAGATGTTTTTGCAGAGGCTTCTCTTAATCCTGATTCTTTGCCTCCTGCTCCTGTTAAACCGGATAGGTATTACAGGGTGCCTGAAGCTCATAAGTATCTTTTTAGAGTCCTAGGGCAGACCCAGAAACTGTTAGTCAGGGGCCTAAAGGTGTTAAGGCTTCTGTTGTCAAAAATCCGGTTCCTCCAGATAAAGAGGCCAGGGCTTTGGATAGATGGGGAAAGAAAGTTTATACTTCTTCCACCCTAGCTATGAGGGCTTTGAATTGCCAGTTTCACATGTTGAAATACCAAAACTATCTCCTTTCACAATTGAAGTCTAAGGTAGATGCTCTGGCGGAAGGTATTGAGTGTAAAGAGTTACAAGATTTAGTACATGTTTCTGAACAGGTGGGTAAGCATTCTTTGCAATGTGGTTTTGATGCTGTACAGGCCTCGTCTAGGTGGCTGCCACTGGGTCAGTTCTTCGCAGGCACGCCTGGCTGAGGGATCAGAATTTATCTGACCATGTTAAGATAAGGATTTTAGATGCTCCTTTACAATCTGATGTGTTGTTTGGTTCTCCTGTTGAGGCAGTCTTAAAGAAAATGGAAGACAAGGCTAAGTCTATGCAGACTGTTAAAGATTTTTTGCAGGTTCAGCCTCCGAAGTTTAGTAGAAATTGGCCTACCAAGGGGTGGACGTATCCTTCTTATGATTCCCAGTCTAGGGGTAGGTCTAGTCGTGGTAGGGGCAGAGCTCAGGGCTCTTTCAGGCCTAGAACAGGGAGTTCACCTGCACAGTCTTGGTGAGGGCAGGGGTCAGTCCTTTCGTAAACAGACCCAATGACCTACCTTTCAGCTGCCAGAGCCTTCTCGTCTGGCAGCACCTTTGGGAGGAAGGTTGGCACTTTTCAAGGAAAATTGGAGTTTAATTACCCAAGACAGATGGGTATTGGATATCATACACCACGGTTACAGGTTTTATTTCCATACCTTGCCTCCTTTCAAAGGCATGCCAGACGTTCCTCCTCAGCAAAGAATAGAGGCTCACAAACAAATTTCTCTGTTACTTCAAATAGGGGCCATACAGCCGGTCCCTATGCCAGAAGTGGGCCTAGGATTTTATTCTCGCCTGTTCCTAGTACCAAAGAAAGGGAACACGTGGAGACCAATTTTGGATTTATCTACCCTCAACACTTATCTGGACATTCCCAAGTTCAAAATGTTGACGTTACAACAGCTTTTACCTCTGCTGGGCAAAGATCATTGGATGGTAACTTTGATCTCAAGGAGGCTTACCTTCATGTTCCTATCAGACTGAGTTGCAGGAAGTATCTGCGTTGTTGGGCTGGGACTTCTCATTATCAGTTCTCTGCATTGCCCTTTGGCTTATCTACTGCCCTGAGTGTTCACGAAAGTTCTGGCTCCAGTGATAGCTTTCCTCAGGCTAAAAGGAATACAGATCTATCCTTATTTGGACGATTGCCTGATTCTGGCTCAAGGAAGGACGAGCTTCTTCATCATTTGGAATATGTGATAGCAGTGCTAAGATGCCTGGGGTATTCTGTGAACGAAATAAAGTCCAGTCTAGTACCCTCTCAGGACATGTGCTTTCTGGGTGTAAGACTGAATACAGCATCCCAGATGGCCTTTTGACCCCGGACAAACAAAAGAATCTTTCCCTTTACTTTCATCAATTGTCTCATCAGTCCAGGCTGACTGCAAGGACAGTCCTTCAAGCCTTGGGGTTCATGGCATCTTGTATTCTGGTGCTTCCCAATGCCAAACTGCATATGAGGAAGTTACAATGGTATCTCAAAAATGTATGGACACAGCACTGCCAGGATCTGGACACTGTCATTCAAATAATACCTTGCATTCAAAAGGAATTGTTGTGGTGGGCTCAGGAATGTCACCTAAACAAGGGACTCTCTGTGACCCGGCCAGAGGCGAGTCAGATTCTAACGACAGATGCCTCAGACAAAGCTTGGGGAGCTCATCTGAATGGAAAGTGGATACAAGACAAGTGGCCTGCCAGACTACAACATCTACATATCAACTTGAAGGAGATGTTAGCAGTCCAGTTTGCATTAATAGCTTTCAAGGATTTACTTCTTCCAGGGCAGGTGTTGATTCTAACAGACAACACAACTGTCATGTGGTACATCAACAAGCAAGGGGAACACATTCTTATCCTCTATGCAGGCAAGCAATGATTTTGTGGGAGACTGCTCTCAGTTTACAGCTAAATCTTCAGGCAAGGTTTCTGCCGAGCACAGAACTCCTTAGCAGATGTGTTGAGCAGACAATTATGGATCCCCACGGTGGAAATTGGATCCTCATGTATTTCAGAAATTGACAGTGTCATGGGGAACTCCAGACATAGATCTGTTCGCTTCTCCACAAAACCACCAGCTGCCAAAGTTTTGCACGAAAGGTTTCATCCCACAGCTTGGAAAGTGGATGCTCTTTCTTTCAATTGGAGCAATCTTCATGTGTATGCCTTTCCACCTCTGCCTCTCCTCCCAAAGGTACTACTAAAGGCCAGACAGGACAAGCCAAGGATGATTTTGATAGCTCCAGATTGGCCTCGACAGCATTGGTACCCATTACTGAGAAGCCTGGTACGGGAGCCTCCATAGCCTTTGCCTTCGATTCCACACCTGTTGTCTCAGGAGGACAGTCATTTGCTCAATGTCAAGCTTCACTCTCTTCACCTAACAGCCTGGCATATTCTGTTTTGAACCATAGTGGGTCTCAACTTCCACAGCAAGTTTTGAATGTTATTTTGGAAGCTAGAAGGCCTAGTACAAGGAAAGTGTATAAATGGAAGAGATTTTTATTTTGGAGTGCAGCAAAGGAATTTGATGTTTCTGAGCCTAATTTAAGTGTGGCTCTTCAATATCTTACTGAGTTACTGGACAAAGGGTTGTCCTTCTCTTCTATTAAGGTTCATGCTGCAGCAATTTCGGCTCACTATGATTGTGACCCACCATTGTTTTCTCATCCTTTGTTCAAGCAATTTCTTAGAGGGGCAAAGAATATAAGACCCCCACGTAGAGCTTCTACTCCTGCTTGGGATCTCAATTTTGTGTTGGAGAAACTCACTCTACAACCTTTTGAGCCTGCAGCTACTACTGAGTTGAAATATTTATCATGGAAGACTGATTTTTTGTTGGCCATTACCTCTGCAAGAAGGGTTTCTGAGTTGCAGGCCCTTATGGCGGTTGAGCCTTTCTTAATTTTCCATAAGGATAGGGTATCTTTATTACTAATCCTTCCTTTATGCCTAAAGTGGTTTCTAGTGTGGCTTTAAACCAAACTATTCATTTGCCTACTTTTTATGCAAATCCCCAAAATAAAGGGAAAAGATTTTGCACACTTTAGATGTACACAGGCAGTTGCGATATTATTTGGACAGAACTAAAGGGTTCAGGCAGTCTCAGCAGTTATTTGTTTCTTTTGCTTTGAGTTCTCAGGGCAAGCCTGTGTCAAAACAAACTATTTCTAAGTGGATTGGGTTTTGCATTGCTTTCTGTTATTCCCATCATGGCAAGGAGATTCCAGCTGGGATTAGGCCTCATTCCACTAGGGCTACTGCCACTTGACAGCTTTTGAGGGGTGGCAACTAAGGATATTTTGGAGGCAGCTACTTGGAGTTCAGTGCATACTTTCTCTAGGCATTATCACCTACCACTTTATTCTAAATCTAGGGCTGGTTTTGCCACTGCTATTTTGCAGGGCATTTTGGCAGCTCCTGCTTCCTTATAGTTTGGCCATCCTCCCTTACCTCTGCTTTGGGATTCTACCCAAGTGTAAGGACTGCAGCAATGTGAGATGAAGAACATAGTACAGTTTGTACCTACCATAAATGTAGATGTTCGAAGATCCACATTGCTGCAGTCCAATTTACCCTCCCTCCTTCCCCTCTGTAGTTAGAGGCGGTTGTGTGGGTTGGGTTGTCAATATGGTGTATATTGTATATATTGTACATATTTTTAGTGCAAGGGTGGTTGGTTGTTTGCTGTCTTTTGGTTTTGACCTTTCTTTTTAGGGTCTTCTGACATCTGGGGCAAGAAAAGACTGAGGATATGACGTTGGTCATGCGCATTTGTACCCTGACATCCTGATGTCAGTCAAATGCTCCTTGACCGACGTCAGCCTTATACTTTGATATTCGGGCCGACCGAGGACAGCGGACTACCCCCAAGTGTAAGGACTGCAGCAATGTGGATCTTCGAACATCTACATTTATGGTAGGTACAAAACTGTACTTTTCTGTAAAAGAAAGAGGGACACCACCATTCCTGAAGAGATTCAAGATTCTCAGTCTAGACAGGAGGATGTAGGGGCAGATCAAAGGCTTTCATTCAGGCTGTTGATTCTTCTTATGAAGTAGTTTGTGGTAAAACAAAGAGGGACACTGCCATTCCTGAAGAGATTCAAGATTCTCAGTCTAGACAGGAGGATGTACGGGCAGATCAAAGGCTTTCATTCAGGCTGTTGATTCCTCTTATGAAGTAGTTTCTGTAAAAGAAAGAGGGACACCGCCATTCCTGAAGAGATTCAAGATTCTCAGTCTAGACAGGAGGATGTAGGGGCAGATCAAAGGCTTTCATTCAGGCTGTTGATTCTTATGAAGTAGTTTCTGTAAAAGAAAGAGGGACACCGCCATTCCTGAAGAGATTCAAGATTCTCAGTCTAGACAGGAGGATGTAGGGGCAGATCAAAGGCTTTAATTCAGGCTGTTGATTCCTCTTATGAAGTAGTTTGTGTAAAAGAAAGAGGGACACCGCCATTCCTGAAGAGATTCAAGATTCTCAGTCTAGACAGGAGGATGTAGGGACAGATCAAAGGCTTTCATTCAGGCTGTTGATTCTTCTTATGAAGTAGTTTCTGTAAAAGAAAGAGGGACACCGCCATTCCTGAAGAGATTCAAGATTCTCAGTCTAGAGAGGAGGATGTAGGGGCAGATCAAAGGCTTTCATTCAGGCTGTTGATTCTTCTTATGAAGTAGTTTGTGTAAAAGAAAGAGGGACACCGCCATTCCTGAAGAGATTCAAGATTCTCAGTCTAGAGAGGAGGATGTAGGGGCAGATCAAAGGCTTTCATTCAGGCTGTTGATTCCTCTTATGAAGTAGTTTCTGTAAAAGAAAGAGGGACACCACCATTCCTGAAGAGATTCAAGATTCTCAGTCTAGAGAGGAGGATGTAGGGGCAGATCAAAGGCTTTCATTCAGGCTGTTGATTCTTCTTATGAAGTAGTTTGTGTAAAAGAAAGAGGGACACCGCCATTCCTGAAGAGATTCAAGATTCTCAGTCTAGACAGAAGGATGTAGGGGCAGATCAAAGGCTTTCATTCAGGCTGTTGATTCCTCTTATGAAGTTGTTTGTGTAAAAGAAAGAGGGACACCGCCATTCCTGAAGAGATTCAAGATTCTCAGTCTAGAGAGGAGGATGTAGGGGCAGATCAAAGGCTTTCATTCAGGCTGTTGATTCTTCTTATGAAGTAGTTTGTGGTAAAACAAAGAGGGACACCGCCATTCCTGAAGAGATTCAAGATTCTCAGTCTAGACTGGAGGATGTAGGGGCAGATCAGAGGCTTTCATTCAGGCTGTTGATTCTTCTTTTGAAGTAGTTTGTGGTAAAAGAAAGAGGGACACCGCCATTCCTGAAGAAATTCAAGATTCTCAGTCTAGACAGGAGGATGTAGGGGCAGAACAAAGGCTTTCATTCAGGCTGCTGATTCTTATGAAGTAGTTTCTGTAAAAGAAAGAGGGACACCGCCATTCCTGAAGAGATTCAAGATTCTCAGTCTAGACAGGAGGATGTAGGGGCAGATCAAAGGCTTTCATTCAGGCTGTTGATTCTTCTTATGAAGTAGTTTCTGTAAAAGAAAGAGAGACACCGCCATTCCTGAAGAGATTCAAGATTCTCAGTCTAGACAGCAGGATGTAGGGGCAGATAAAAGGCTTTCATTCAGGCTGTTGATTCCTCTTATGAAGTAGTTTGTGGTAAAACAAAGAGGGACACTGCCATTCCTGAAGAGATTCAAGATTCTCAGTCTAGACAGGAGGATGTAGGGGCAGATCAAAGGCTTTTTGTCTCAAATTTCTGATTCAGACTCAGAGGAGAGCTTGGTTTCTGTCACTGTGGAGGGTTCTGTTTCACTGAGATTATTTCCAGAATGTGCCAGTGTTTTCACTGGGAGAACACAGGTTTCTCAGTCCCTCAGAGAATACTGTGAGCTGTTAAAGAAGGAATTTCCAGAACCGTCACCCATTTCTCCAGTAATGTTAGCTTTGGAAGATCTGTGTATTACTGCCTCCAATTTTCTTGATAGCCAGCTCCCTCTAAAAAGGCAAAGGGATGTATAAAGTTCCTCAGGCTTTTAAGTTTTTAATTCACACTTACCAAACCCTAGCCAGCAGCTATAGCTTTAGTTAACATTTAGTAAATTCCAATCCTAATCTTTCTGATAAGGATGGGAAGATGATTGATAACTATGGAGAGACAAGTGTCTGCTGCTGCAACTTTCAGAATTTTGAATTGTCAGACTCGTATGTTAGTTTGTCCTGACCAATTGTTAACGTATGAGGATTGTGCAAGTCACTACTTGTTGTTTACACAGCGTGTGTGACTCTGTTCAGATTTCCTCCAGGGCTACGGCTGTTTGAGGAGGTTTACCTGGCTGCATTCTCAGAACCTTCCAGGTGATAATATAAATCAGATATATATCAGATAAATCGGATATTTTGAATTCTCCTTTGGATAGAGATTTAGTTTTTGGCATATGTGCTGCAGAGGTGATCAAAAAGTGTGATGAAAGAAGTAAGTTGATTTAGGGGATGGATAAGATTTTTTCAGCCCTCCTTTTCCTAATTTCTAAAGGGATTCCCTAATCCATCATCCATTTCTGCCAAAAAGTTAAACAGCCTCAACAAAATGCAGGTAAACAGATGTTTAAGAAGAAATGGCAAGGGGCTCATAAACAGGAATTCCGAAATCTCCCCAAACCAAGGACAGTACAACAAATCAAAATGACTATTTATTGGACCTTGTTCACCCCACTCCCACCACCACTGTGGCAGCCCTTTTTCCCTTCCCGAAACTCTGAATCTCCACTTTTCTCTTTGGCAGCAGTTTCTGACAAATGGGTTCTGAAAGATCAACCATCAAGGTTACAGATGGCAGTGGGAGGAAATTCCTCCTTTCCAGTGGGTAATTCCTCATCCACCACACCAGACTCTTGTTTCCACTAGTCCTTCATCACATGTTGTTCTATGGGGTGATAGAACCAGTTCCTTTTTCCCAGGTGGGTAAATTTTTTTTATTGAGTGATGTTTTGAGTGCCAACGAAAGTGTTTGGAGACCAGTTCTAGACTTTTCTTTCCAAAACCTGTTTGTGATGGTGCCCAAATTCAAAATGATTTCTCTTCACAACGTTGTTACTTGTTCTTCCTCATGTAAGTTTCCTGGTAATACTCAAATTAAAAGATTCTTGTGTTTCTTCAGGTGTTTCTTAAGATTTTGTGCTTCTGGGTCACAATATCAGTTCTCTGCCTTGCCCTTTGGATTATCCACTCTGTCAAGAGTGTTGCAAAGAGTAGAGGTCCAGTTATAGCTCAATGTAGGCTACAGGGTTTCCACATTTTTCTCATTTAGACAGCTTACTTATTTTTGCAGAGTCTTTTTCAGAGTGTCAGGTCTCCCACTTGGATGAGAAATCTCTTACACAAGCTATGATTCTGCCAAAACATTCAAAAGTCGTTTTTGACTCCATTACAAAGGTTTGTGTTCCTCGGGTGTCCTTAACAAAGGACTTTCTTTTATTCCCACTGTTGATTCTAATATTTCAGATGTTTTGGAGAAAAAATTGTTTTCTCGTAACTTGATGTGTAAATTAATGATCGGAGGTAAATGGGTAGACAATATTGTAAATCATACTGCAGACAGTAACGCACATAATTATATGAATATATTTAAGAAACCTAGTACATTTGTTCCCAAACTGAATCCTATAGTACAAGCATTTGAAGAATTATGCAGCAATGATGTGTATGATTTACATTATAAATAGCAGAAAAGTAATAAAAAACGAAACCATAAACAGTTTAACTTGAGTAAAACTGAATATGTAGCATTACAAGGCTTAGAAAATAACCAAGCAATTATGATTAGACCAGCAGACAAAGGAGGCCAAATTGTTTTTCTAAATAGAGACAAATATGATCCTGCTATGCTTTTAATGTTAAGTGACAAAACTTTTTATATCCCCATAACAAAAACTGGGGTAGATCAAATGAAAGAAATAATTATTAGAATCAAGGAGACACAACATCGTGGAATTATTGATGAAAAATTGTGTCAATGCTTTATTATAGAACATCCCCTCATTCCCCTGATACAAGGTGTACCTAAAGTGCATAAAGTTTTATCAAACCCCGCCATGAGACCTATAGTGGCTGGCAAGAAATGGGCTACTGAACCTATTTCTATATACATTGAGAAAATATTCAGACCTATTTTGGACAACTCTGAAGTTGTACTTAAGGATACTGAACATTTTCTTTGAGATCTTTATCTATATACTTCACAGTTAATTAAAGGTAAAAAAATCTTGCTTGTTACATTAGATGTAGTTTCATTATTTACGAATATTCCGAACAATAAAGGCATAGAATATGCCATAAAGTGTATAGAACAACACTCAACTTTTGAAGCTAACAAGTTAGTACAAATAAAGGAACTTTTACGATTAGTACTTGAAAATAATGTGTGCATGTTCAGAGACTCAATTTATTGGCAAATTAATGGAGTGGCCATGGGCACTCCTTGTGCCAGTAGGTATGCCAATACAGTAATGGCTACATGGGAAAAAGAATATCTGTTGGGAGGTCCATTTAATGCTGTTTTGTTTTTTAAACGATTTGTGGATGACCTGTTCCTTTTATGGGAAGGTACTCCAGAAAGGTTATTAGAATGTGTGGAATATCTGAATAACGGCACAGATTTCTTACCTTTTACAGTGCAAAGGTCAGATACTAGTATTAACTTTCTAGATGTTACTGTATACAAAGATGATAGTGGTAAGCTAAGTACTAAACTCTACAGGAAACCATGTAGGGTGAACCATATACTTACCGGGGATAGCATGCATCCACAATACATTTTCAGAAATGTTACTTTGGATAGTGTAGTTAGTGCAAGCCTCCTTCCCCTTTCCGGCCGAGTGAGTGAGGTTGTCAGCCTTTGGTACCTTGTACCTATTTGGCTTGATTATGACAGGTCAACAAAAGTTGATCTTTAGAAAATGCACAGAGTGTGGCCTTAAGTTGTCACCTGCGAATGGCCACACTCTGTGTGTTTGTTTGGGGGCAGGTCACGTATCCACCGACTGCTCCATATGCATGTGGTTTAACCCCAGGGCCCTGAAAGACCGCAGGGCCAAGTTGGTTTTGAAGGGGCTTCTCCCCTCTACGGAGGCAACCACCTCCTCGTCTTCTGTTATGACTGTTTCTACGGTCACGGCTATGACCGCTTCTACCACAACTATTGTGTCCTCCCTTCCCTCTCAGGCCAGGACTCGCCATCCTGACCACATACCTGGGCAAAGGGAGTCTAGGAAAGACAGAGAGAGAGAGAAAAGGGAAGGAACAGATCTCCGGAACGCTCGGATCTGGCGAGTCCTCCTCTCAAGCTACCTGACATTACTAGATCGACTTCCCCTCGGCTCCATTCTCTGAGGTTTTCCCCAGATCCAGAGGAGTTTCAGCCTCCATCTAGGGGCTCCGTTCACCGTCCTTCCCGGCTGGCGTTGGTGGCTTCTTTAAGGTCGACTAGGAGTTTATCAGAACCAGACATGGACAGGATGATGTGAAGGTTAATTCGCACCCAGCGTCAGATGGGGGTCTTGCTGGCACCCGCTCCCTCTGGAGGGGGGAGCTCACTACCATTGTGTGCCACAATTTCTCTTTCTCTGATCCGTCCTCCGGTTTCGGAGTCCCTGGATCTGAAAGGTTCCGGAGTCAGGGGATTGGCGCCATTGGTACTGTCTATCTCGATGCCTGCAGTTACCTTTAGCATGTCAGGTCCAACCGGGTCGGATCGGGGTCTCTGCACCTTCAGGCTCAGCTCCGATCCCCATGTCAGATCCAGGGAGAGCTTCCTCTCTTTCAGTGGCTCAGGAGGCTCGCTCCCCCTCTGCATTCTACGTGGTGGAGAGGGTTCTGTCTAATGAATCGAGGCCCCTGACCATCTCCTCGGAGTCTGCCCCGACCCCCTCTCTTCTAGGTGTGTCTTCTGCCATCCAGCCCATGCAGGGACAGCCCATGCTCGACATGCCCCAGACTGTTCTCCTCGAGGAACCACAAGCTGTTTGTGAGTCCTCTCTGGACAGTCCCACCGAAGAGGTTCCTTACAAACGCAAGTGCAAGAGGAGGCACATGGACTCCCTTGAGTCCCTCATGGCAGATACCGACTTGGAGGAAGGGGAAGGCTCCCCCAGATCACCCCCCGAGGATGGCTCCTTTGGAGACATCATGGAGATCCTGTGCCAGCGGGGGGTGGGAGTTGGTCTGCCCCAAGCCTTCCTTGGACGAGTTGGTATTTCTGGAGGCATTTGACATGGGCCCATCTACTTCTTGGGTACCCCCCCACAGACCCCCGATGGACCTCATTACCACCAGTGCATGGAAAGAGCCGGATACCATGGAGTCAATTCCAAGGCATCCAGATAAAATTTTGAGCTCTCCCCACGGTACATAGACCAAGCTGGAACAAGGGGTCCCCAGTGGATGCCATGGTGGTAGCGGCCGCAACGAAGAAGGAATTGCTCAGAGTTCTACGTCCATCCTCTGGAATGAGAGTCCAGGACAATAGACCATCTGGGAAAGCAGTCCTATTCTTCAGCCACCATTTGTAAAAGGGCACTGAATTATATGGCCCACATTCCCAGACTTCATCATGACCTGATATAAGAGTACACTGAGTCTCCCCCAGAGTCCATGTTGCCAGAGGATAAACTCACTTTCTCTACGTGAATGGCCACTATGAAAGCGGTTACCAACATGTCCATGTGGCTCCTTTCTCATGCCACCAAAGGAACGGCATGGGCGGCTGGGTCCGGCGTTGCCATGAGGCAACACACCTGGCTCCTGCTATGTAATTTTGCAGACCCCTTCAAGGCTTCTTTTGCGAATGCTCGCTATGACGGCTCTTCCTTGTTTGGGAAGACGGTTCGTGACACACTTGTCCAGAGTGAGAAGGATGGGAAGACACGGTCTGCCATTGGGATCTGCTTCTCTAACCCGCAAAGATCCTTTTCAAGGAGTCAGCAGGGGCAAAAGATGATGTGGTACTGGAAGTCTCACTATTCCCGGGTCAATGACTCCTTTTCCCCTAGAGGCAGAGGGGGCAGGACAGATGCTGGCTCAGAGGCGGGGGGGTCCGAAGAACTTCGTGTCTTGAGAACCATTCTCGGACAGACCTGCGCAGCAGCCCTGAGGGTCTGCCTGACTGCTCTGATCTGGAGGCAATCGGAGGCCGCTTTTCGATGCACCTGACCTCTGGTGGCTACACTCTCTGGAGATAGTAGAGAGACGGTCCTTTGTTGTAGCCCCTCCCTAAGCCACGATAACCACAGACGCTTCCTGACTAGGATGGGGGGCATTGCTCGGGCAGGACAGTCCAAGCCATGTGATCCCTGAATGAGACCAATCTGCATATCAGTGTTCTGGAGATGAGGGCGGTCTTAGTAGCGTTGCAGGCCCTTCATGCCTTTCTTCCTCTGGGAACTATTGCAATTCAGACAATATGTCAGTGGTCTGGTACATTAACAAACAGGGAGGAACCAGATCCTACCCCCCCTTTGTCAAGAGGCCATGAAAGTGTGCGAATGGGCAATCTCCACCAACCATTTTCTGATAACAATGCACATTCCAGGTCAGTCCAACATACTGGCGGACAAATTGAGCAGGACTATTCTAATGCCTTATGAGTGGTCTCGGAATCCTTATGTAACGGAGCAGATCTTCCTCAAGTGGGGTCAGCCTTCCTGCGATCTTTTCGCATCTCCTTCCAACACGAAGTGCAGCGAGTTCTTTGCTCTGATCCCTCCTTAGGGGGGCACCCCCCAGAGGCTCTCTGGTCCATGCTTGGCCTCCCAGTCTTCTTCATGCATACCCTCCGTTACCTCTCATGACAAAGTTTTTACAGAAGTCTTGTCAGTTGGGGAGCAGAGTCATCCTCATTGCCCCATTCTGACCTCGCCAAATCTGGTTTCCCTGTCTGTGGTCTCATCTGGTAGCTCCTCCTTGGATCTTAGATCCGATCCCGGATCTTATTTCGCACCCATCGGGGATTCCTCTTCCAGACCTGGGCATTCTGAAGCTCACGGCTTGGCTGCTCCAGTTCCATTGATTGCCAGGACTCCCGGACCTTCTTCCCCTGTTAGATTTATTCTGGTGGCAGCTCATAAGTCGTCTACCAGAAAAGTTTACCATGGTAAGTGGAAACGTTTTTCTATCTGGGCTTCTCAGAGGGATTTAGATCCTTTTACAGCTCCAGTGCCAGCAGTTCTTGAATTTTTACTACATTTTACAGCAGGGTGCCAGCTTTTCTATGGTGAAAGTTCAACTGGCTGTCATTTCTTATTTCCATGTAGGTGAAAGCATGGAGTCTTTAGCTTCCTCCAAACACTGCAAAACCTTTATTAAAGGTACCTTTCTTTTAAGGCCTTTGGTTAAGGACCCTACTCCTCCTTGGGACCTTACCTTAGTTTTACAGGCGTTAGTTGCTCCGCCCTTCAAGCCGGCTGCCTCTGTGGACTTGAAATTTTTATCTTGGAAAACGGCTTTCCTAGTGGCTATCACCTTGGCTAGGAGAGTGTCAGAACTTTAACTATTATCTGTTAAAACCTCCTTATATGATCTTTTTCATAAAGACAGGGTCTCACTTCAGACTAATCCTTCCTTTTTGCCTAAAGTGGCTTCAGAATCAAATATCAATCAATCCGTCTTTTTTCCACATTTTCAGAACGGTGGGAATATAAACTACATTTGTTAGATGAGCATAGACGGATGTTCATCGTGTTTCACTGTTGCAGTCATTACTCTTGGGTTATCCTGCTGGCAGGCTACCCGCAGTCGTCCTGAATTCCAAAGTCTTGGTCCGCCGTCGGTTGCTGTTGTCTCTTCTCTGACGTCAGTGCGCCAGGGGTATAAAAGATGCAGCCGACGCCGTTTTCTTCTGTCTTTCTTGCCATGCGGTGCCCGAAGCAGAAGCAGTTCGCAAGTGCCGGTCGGCCGATTCCTGAGATTTTCGTGTTCGAATTTCAGATTCAAAGTCTTCATTTAAAGCTAAGTACCCCGTTGGGGAAATTTTTTTCTTGCTCCAGACCGATTTCAGAAAAGGTTAATAATTGTATTTCTTGTGGGAAGCAAATACCTCATAAGGACTTCCACTCTTATTGTATTCCTTGCCTAGGCCCTGATCACGACATAGCTAATTGCAGATTTTGTGCTAGATTTAACCAACGCACTATTAAGCGTCCGTACGATTTTGCATTTCATTACTTTGGCCGAAGATTTAATTACACGATGTCGTCGGATAGCCATCCGACTACCGCAATTCACAAGAAATGCAAGGAAAAGGCAAAGGACAGGCATCCGAGGTCCAAAACTGACGATGAGGCTTCTTCTAAGCCAGTCGCCGGTTCTCAGTGAGGCGCTTTCGCAGCTCCTGACACCCACTACCTCAGAGCCACAGGCCGCTTCCGACTCCCACGTGGAGCAAGCTAGGCCTCTGGAAACTCAAGGTATTGGACACTTGGAAAATATTCCCTCAGATGGGTCCGGAACCGCTGAGCAGGCATCGGCTTCTGAGGGTGTTTTCAGGCCTACACAGTTGTATATAAAATTGACTACAGCTCAAAAGGCAAAGACTAAAGCACCACTAAAGACAAAGAAACAAGTGCAGCAAGCCCATAAACAGGCCTCCACGCCTAAAAAACAGATGCTCAAAATGGCCGAACACCAAATTACTTTGATCAGGGGTTCCCATCCCCCTCCTGAGAAGAGGCCTAGGCAAGAGACAGAATATGAATCTTCAGATCAGATTTCCATTTTCTCTGGCTCCTCTTCTGACCAAGAATACTGTCTCCCTCCCTATGAGGATTCAGATGCTGAAGAATCTATCCCTTTCCCCTCCTGAGGATTTTTCTTTTGGGGAAACCCTGCATATCATGAGGGAGCACTTCCACTGGGAGGGCCAAGACTACTCAGAATCTAAGAAAAGGAGATTTTCTTTTCCTACCTCAGCACACACGCCTCTTGCTATCCCTCCTGTTTTGGACATTGTAGATGATGTATTTTCAGAGTCCAGCCTGTCTCCTGACTCTTTACCCTCTGCACCTGTTAAGCCAGACAGATACTACAGGGTTCCAGATTCACATAAAGTTCTTTATAGAAACCCTGCTGCTGACCCAGAAACTATTCTCAGGGTCCCAAAGGGGTCAAGGCTTCCACTGCAAAAAACCCTATCCCCTTTGATAGGGATTCAAGGGCACTGCACAGATGGGGGAAAAAGGTTTACACTTCTGCTACCTTGGCTGTGAGGGCTTTAAATTGTCAATTTCATATGCTTAAATATCAGCAATACTTATTATCACTGCTTAAACAGAAAATGTTAAATTCTGAATGTGCAGAAAACAAAGAAATGCAGGATTTATTGCATGCAACTGAACAAGTAGGAAAGCATACTTTGCAATGTGGTTTTGATTCTCTGGAGGCCTCTTGCAGGGCCGCTGTTTTGGGTTCTGTCATTAGGCGACATGCTTGGTTAAAGGAACAGAATCTGCCTGATCATGTTAAAGCAAAATTATTAGATGCCCCACTACAACATGATACTTTGTTTGGTGTTAAAGCAGAACAGGTGTTGAAGAAAATGGAGGACAAAGCGAAATCTATGCAGACAGTTAAGGATTTCCTACAGGTGCAGCCACCCAGCAGGAACTGGCCTACAAAGAATTGGTCCTTTCCAGTGTCAGACAGGCCACAAAGAGGCAGATACAGATGCCCCAGAGTCAGATCCCAGCCCAAGGCTCATACAGGCCTAAACAACAGGGTGTTTCTACCTCCAAAAGCGGAGAAGACAAATCACAGCCATACAGGAAACCGTCCCAATGACTTCCTCTGCCAGAAACAAGCACTTCTCTTTTGGCAGCCCCCTTAGGGGGAAAACTAGCACTTGTTTCTCAAAATTGGCACATGATCACCCAGGACAAATGGGTCTTGAACATAGTGTCTCAGGGCTACAGGTTCCACTTTCACACCCTGCCAAGGACAAAAGGTATGCCAGACCTGCAACACAATCAATGGGTAGAGGCACAAAAGCAAGTTTCATCCCTCATGGACATGAGGGCCATTCAGTGAGTACCACAACAAGAGCAGGGACAAGGATTTTACTTGAGACTTTTCTTGGTGTCCAGAAAGGACAAAGCCTGGAGACCAATACTGGACCTGTCTATTCTAAACACATTTCTGGACGTTCCAAAATTCAAAATGTTGACTCTGTAGCAGCTACTGCCCATGCTGGGCAAGAAGGCTTGGCTCGTAACTTTGGACCTGAAAGAGGCATACCTGCATGTCACAAACAGACAATCTTGCAGAAGATACCTCAGATTCATAGCTGGCTCAATGCACTGCCAATTCTCTGCACTGCCCTTTGGCTTATCTACTGCGCCCAGGGTCTTCACAAAATGCCTGGCACCAGTAATTGCATTTTGCAGACAAAGAGAAATTCAAATATATCTTTACTTGGACGACTGTTTTATTCAAGCAGAGATCAAGGACATTCTACTAAACCATCTGGCGTTCGTAAAAAGATTACTAGTTTGCCTAGGGTACACAGTAAACGAAAAGAAATCAAAACTAGTACACTCTCAAGAGATAATATTCATGGGTGCAAGCTTAAATACAACTGCCCAGATGGCTTATCTCATGCCAGACAAACAAAGGCAACTAACTTCTTACTTCAAAATGTTGGCAACAAAGACCCAGTTATCTGCAAGAAAAATTGTGCAGGCTTTGGGCTTCATGGCATCCTGCATTCTGCTAATCCCATATGCCAGACTGCATATGAGGAAAATACAATGGTATCTAAAAAGTGTTTGGACTCAACATTGCCACAGCCTGGACACATTAATTACCCTCATTCCCTGCCTGCAACAGGAGTTTTGATGGTGGGCACAAGCCTGTCACCACAACAATGGACAGCCATTCACTTTACCCACATCCAGGCAGACATTAACAACGGATGCATCAGATTATGCCTGAGGGCCCCACATGGCAGGAATATCTATTCAGGGCACATGGCCCACAAGCCAGATGCATCTTCATATCAATCAAAAAGAGAATGCTAGCCTTTCAGAATGCCCTCACAGCTTTCAGGGATCTACTTCATCCAGGACAACTACTGATAAATACAGACAATACTACAGTCATGTGGTGCATAAACAAGCAGGGAGGTACACATTCCTACCCCCTCTGCAGACAAGCAATGTCCTTATGGGACACAGCATTGACTTATCAGGTTCATCTGCAAGCACAATTTCTGCCAGGAAAACTAAATACTCTGGCAGACGAACTAAGCAGAAACCTCATGGATCCCCACAAGTGGAAACTGGATCCACAAGTCTTCAGCATGATAACAAGGAAATGGGGATGCCCAGACATAGATCTATTGGCCTCCCCCCACAACTGCCAACTACAGAGATTCTGCATAAGGACTTATCACAAGCAAGCATGTAAAGTGGACGCCCTATCCTTCAGTTGGAAAAACCTAACAGTATATGCCTTTCCTCCACTGCCTCTCCTCCCCAAGGTACTCCTAAAGGTCAGACAAGAGAAGCCAAAAATGATACTGATTGTCCCAGACTGGCCACGCCAGCACTGGTACCCAGTCCTAAAGAACTTGTCTCAAGGTCCAGCCTGGACATTGCCTCAAACTTCTCACTTACTGACCCAACAAAACAATCATATCCTGCACAGCCAACTCAGGACCTTAAATCTGGCAGCATGGCGGATAATGTAACCATTCAGAACACTCCTCTCTCCAAAGCTGTAATGGATGTTATTCTGGAGGCCAGGAGGCCCAGTACCAGAAAATCTTATGCAGAAAAATGGAAGAGATTCTGTGCTTGGAACCAGGAACAAGGAATTGACACGTTTGTACCAAATATTCCTCAGATTTTGCAATACTTAACTGAGATTATGGACAAAGGCCTATCCTTTTCATCAATTAAGATTCATGCCTCTGCCATTTCAGCCCATTACAATACGGATCCACCTATCTTTTCTCATCCTTTAATAAGGTAGTACCTCAGAGGGGCCAAAAAAATAAGACCCCCAAGGAGAGCACCGATACCTGCATGGGACCTCAATTATGTCTTGGAAAAACTCACCCTGCCTCCTTTTGAGCCAGCCTCAACAGCTGATATAAAAATTCTTATCCTGGAAAACAGCTCTGCTCCTAGCATTAACCTCTACAAGACGAGTCTCGGAGTTACAGGCACTCATGGCTGTGGAACCTTTTATCATCTTCCATCCAGACAGGGTTTCTCTGAGGATGAACCCTATATTTATGCCTAAGGTGGTGTCCAGTGTGGCCCTTAACCAAACCATTCACTTGCCTACCTTTTATCCAAACCCACAGAATAATGGTGAGAGACTCCTGCATTCTTTGGACATTCACAGGCAGCTACGCTTCTACTTGGACAGAACCAAAGCTTTCAGAAAGACTGAACAACTTTTAGTGGCATATGCTGCAGGATCACAAGGAAAGGCTATCTAAAAACAGACTATTTCAAAATGGAAAGGCCATTGCATTCGTTTCTGCTACTCACAGCATGGCAAATTAGTGCCTAAGGGCATTAGGCCACATTCAACCAGAGCAGCAGCCACTTCAGCAGCCTTCCCCAGAGGAGTGCCAACCAAAGACATCTTAGATGCTGCAACTTGGAGTTCAGTGCACACTTTTACAAAGCACTACCACTTACCTCTGTACTCTAAATCCAGAGTAAGCTTTGCCACTGCAGTTCTGCAGGGCCTCATAGCTTCTCCTAATCCTATTTAGCCCAGCCACCCATCCTCAGCTTTGGGATTCAACCCAAGAGTAATGACTGCAATAGTGAAAAACGATGAACATAGTTCTTTTGCTGGGTCTTATCTGTACTTCTCTATTCTATACAACCTATGTGGTGTATTTGGTTGTAGATGAAGGAAATGTTTACTTTAGTGCATGCATGTTTATTGGCATAATTTATTTAGCCTACCCTTTTGGGGCACCTGACATCTGGGGCAAGAAAACCTGAAGAAAATAGCGTTGGCTGCATCTTTTATACCCCTGGCGCACTGACGTCAGGGAAGAGGCGACAGCAACCGACGCCGGACCTAGACTTTGGAATTCAGGCCAACTGCGGGTAGCCTGCCCGCATGATAACCCAAGAGTAATGACTGCAACAATGAATACACTCGAACATCTACATTTATGGTAGGTACACAACTGTATTTTACATTTCTATTTACACAGGACTAGGCCCTTTCGCAAGTCTGACCAATTATTTGTGTCCTTTGCTAGACCTTTTCTAGGCAAACCAGTTTCCAAGGTGACAATTGCCAAGTGGATTTTACAAAGATAAAGGTATGCCTATTCCAGGGAGGGGTCATGCCCATTCTACCAGGTCCATGGCAACGTCAGCTGCTTTTTGGTCCAGAGTATCCTTGGACGATATTTGTTCAGCAGCTACTTGGTCTTCATCTCATGCTTACATTTCTCATTATAAATTGGACATGGTTTCCAGAGGGCAAGCATCCTTTGACTCCACGGTACTCCGGAATATCCTTTCATGAAGGCCTCCCAAGGTTATGATAGCTGGAGGCTCTGTCCCACAGGTTGAGAACCAAAATGAATTCAACTACTACAGATAAAGAAGTTATGTGCTTACCATAACATTCCATCTGAATAGTTAGACTTAATTTGTCATCAACCATCCCTCCCTCCTTCCCCCTGGCCTTGTTATTGGGTTCTTTCACTTGAGTGACTAAGAGATAGTACCCTTGCGGCCCTCTTGTCTTTACTTGTGGGTCAGGTTTTGCTGATCTGGCTCATGTGTTGGGTGGCAAACTCGATCTGAGGGAAGGAAGGAGATGCAGTGTTGTTATGGGTAAGGGGAGGAGTATGGAGCTTGGATCTGATGCTGGTGAAAATGCTGTCTCAGATGCAGTCTGGATCCGTAGCCCACATGTTGATGACAAATGAAGTCTAACTACTCAGATGGAACGTTATTGTAAGTACATAACTTCTTTTTTTTGTCATCTGCTGAGTCACTTTCCAGAAGCTGGTAGAGTGCTTTTGATTCCCTGTTCTTTGCAATTGTAATTCCTTTATTAGCTTCTTTGTTAGACAACCAGTATTCCTTCCTAGCCTGGTCCATCTTTTCTATCTCCCACTCCTGCACTCCGTTCTTTTGATGACTTCCGGAATTTCTGCATTTCACCACCAGCTTTCCTTATGTACCTTATTTCCATACCTGGCTCAGTCACATATCTGTTCTGTAGTCTTCACACATGCTGTTTTGAGGCACTGCCATTCTTCTTCAACTCCAGCTATTTCCTCCTGTTCATGGAGTGCTGGGGCCCTGAGTAACTCTTTGAACTGTTGTACTTTCTCTCCAGTCAACTTCCAGGTCTTCAGCCTGGTCTCTGCTGACCTTAGAGCCTTCTCTGACCACTGCTTGCATCTGATTGTGGGAACCAGTCATTTATGCTGTGGGCCGACTGTTTCACTAGGGATGACTTTACAATTACTGATTCTGCCCCAGTGCTCCTTCCTTACTAGGAGAAAATCTACCTGAGTTACACGTTGGCCAGTCTTGTATGCGATTTTGTGATTGTCTCTCTTGCTGAACCATGTGTTGTCTGCTATCAAGCCATTTGCCAGACAAAAGTCTAAAATTACTTCTCCTCCTTTGTTCTTTTTACTCCGCCCATGTGGACCCAGGCCATCCTCGTAACCTATTCTTTCTGTCCTGATATGTGCATTCATGTTGCTCATTCTCAACACCAGTTCATGTTGTCCTGTTTTATGTAGTAGAACCCTAAGTGAAAGACCTGTTCTATTAGAGCTGTTATGCAACTGGAACAAAAGAAGGGATAATTAATAGGGTTTATAAAATATTGTATGATAACTATAGGAAGAAATCAGAGGAGTTTAGGAAAAGATTGCAATGAGAGTGTGATGACCCACCACTGGACCAGTAATCAGGGAGCCTCAATCCTCACCACTGGTACCTGTAGGGAACGTTCACACTGGGAGGATGACTGGAATACACACACACTATTTCCAGATGCAGCTGTCTGCATCAAGTGCAGTTTCCCTCAAGAGCACACAGAGACCACAGTCAGTCCGGGGCTGGTTTCTCCCTTTTTTTCCAGATCCCCCAGTAATACTCCCCACTGGCACAACTGTAGAGTTGAGTCCTTAGCCAGGGTTCAAAGCCAAATTATCCAACACTGTCTCTGTCCAGCCAGTGCTTCATGTTCCTGCCCAAGTAGCTCACACACACTCTTGGAGATTTGTTTTACACACACAGGATCATAGGAGATTACTAGGTTAATAGCCCTGTGGACCTTACAAGACTAGCCAAGAGTTTATCCCCAAGAAAAAAATTCACTCAGCACCTGTCTCCCCTGTCATTGAGGGAAACTGGTGGAACCTCTGGGACAAATTTGTGGTTTCCTATCCACTCATCAAGGTTGCACTTGAAGAGGGTCAATGAGGTACTCTGATGTGTATGGGAAGTCTATTCCAGAGACGGGGCAGCGTCTGAGAGAGAAACCTGTCTCTCCAGCAGGTTTTGTTGATGTGATTTAGACCTTTTGAGTGGGTAGCGTGTGAGGAGTTAGACTTGTGGATATGGAGAATCTCTAGTAGGCCAGGATCCAAGATTGCCTTGTAGGTATGAGACAGATCACCTCTGAGAAATCTGTGTGATACCAAGTAGAGTGATAGTGATTTGAGCCTGTCCACATAGGACTGGTGTTGAAGGCCATGGGTTCTCTTTGTGAGGTATTTCTGTGGCCTTTCCACAGTTGGTGCAGGTGTTTGGAGAGGTACGCACCAAAGGGAGTGTTGTACTCAATTGTTGGCTTAATGAGGGAGGAGTACAGAGAGGTAATAACCTACTTTTTCTGGATGCAATCCCTTTACATACACACCTGGAAAAGGTTGGATTAGGTTTACTAGTTATGCCCTCTTCTGCCCAGACTATAAGGTAGTTACCACTGCCACCAGAACCCCTCGCCAACCCTTAACAAAAAAGGTGTCCAGTTTTACTGTATAGAATAAATACTAATACAAATGGAAGTTTGACCAAGAGCAAGACTATTAGGAGTGGCCCACACAGTATCACCAAATAAATATGCAAGTACTCTCAAAACTTAAATATCTCTACAAAGGTCAGCCACAATGAAAGGTTTAAATATATTTAATAATAAATAATAAAAGAACAAGACAGTCTTCTTCTTTCGGCTTTTTCCTGGTTAGGGGTCACCACAGCAGATCACACTAACCGCTGCACAACAACGGCCGCCCAAAAGAACAAGACAGTACTAAATATATATTCACTGTGACATCAGAGTTTAAATCCTCGGAAACACTTAAAATAACATTGCAGGAGAGGCTCAGCCAAGTAAAGAAAAAACATATCTAAACTAAACTTCACTATATTCCTGACTGAATCTAGGAGAATTACTATACCCTAATAACTTACTTAATAGAGCAAGGCATATGATGATGTGAGTGGACCTTCTTTGTTGTTGTCAGGCCCAAGACAGAATACAGAATGCTCTGTCTCACTAATAGAGTTCTCAAAATAATACCTAAAATATTGCTTCTGGCATAGCTTGCAAAATGACATCATTTATGGTCATCTGACTTCTAGTTCCCGTGCAGAAACCCTCATTGCTGGAAGCTGGAAGGACTTGGCACCTACCTGTAAAAATACACATAAGTGCTTTTGCTCAGGTGCTGAAAGTCATAAAACAATTGCATTCCTCCACACTTCCAGAGCAGCAATTAGTTTACCCCAGAGACAATACAGAAAGCTTCCCAGTACAGTGTCTGTGACTGCCTTGAAACCTGAGATAGCATCTTTATGGCCTAGCCTATAAAGTAATTTAATTTCAGATATTTTTTCTAAAGTTTGCTGGACTAAGGTTAACCCTTCAGTTTCCTCTGTTAAAACATATATATTTAAACAGTTACATAGTGCTTGTACATTTCTGTTCTCTCCAGTAAGGCACATTGTGGATACATTTCAAACTCGAGCACTTTGCAAAATACCTTTTTAACACAAATGTGTATCCAGATCAGTTCGATATAATTTTATTTTTATTTTTATTTTACATTTGTTGACTGGGCTAATCCAACTGGATACATGTCCATTTTCAGTGGAGGCCCGGGGAGAAAAGCTCCAGTAAAAAAACATACTAAAAAACATACAGAAAAACATACAGAAACATATATAACAACTATTAGAGAAAGGCATTAATATAGAATGTTACATCATGCCATGCATGACAACCAGTTCTAATAAATTTGTAACACCAGCATCTTGTATAAATCAATTTGATATTCGCAAATGGCATAATTATTTACAAAATTCCAGCTAGCTATGCTGGTAGTACCTCCTTTCATCTCAGAGAGATTGGATGAGCAATTGACAAACAATGGAAGGACATTTGTATGCCCCCAAATATGCAACAAAGTCTCGAAGGTTACAGATTAATTGGAAATGTTTGCATAAGTATTTTTATACTCCAAACAGATAATTTTTCCTCAGGTAGATGGCAAACATTGGAGGTGTGATGGGGAAGAAAGAGGTAATTGGGAACATATGTTTTGGGAGTGTGTAATGAGTTGGCAGACTAAAAATTCCATACATAGTGCTCTGTCAGAATTATTGGTTGACTAAATGAGTGTAACAAAGTGATTTTTTTTAATGAGCTGGGATGATACAGGATCTGAAATGCCTAGACAATGTAAGGTCTTGTTTAGTTTAATTCTGGTGGCTACCAAAAAGCAGGTACCAGAAAAAATGGAACTCAAAGTCTAAAGCAGCTGTATTTG
The DNA here is from genome assembly GCF_019279795.1 of Protopterus annectens. Classification (NCBI taxonomy): domain Eukaryota; kingdom Metazoa; phylum Chordata; order Ceratodontiformes; family Protopteridae; genus Protopterus; species Protopterus annectens. Next base: position 347,590 of record NC_056743.1, on the reverse strand, counting down.
AAGTAATAAATATTATAGCAGAGATAATGGAAGTGGGATCTTTAGAAAAGGGTAGGAGCAAATGACATAACAAATGGAAATTGTGGCAACAATACATGTAGAAATAATGTTTGGGAGGTGGAGTAAGATTTTAAGGAAGGCAGGAATTGAGCAATTTATTCATTTTGGATTGATGATGTTTGTACAAAAGAATGTATGTGATGCATAATATTTGTAGCTGTGAACTTGTTAATATGGTTTGTTTTCTTTTATATAAAAGTACATTTGCCTGCATCTTAAGTGATGATCAGTTAAGGTGCTAAACATTAAAAAAAAAATGTTCTAGGTGTGCTGTGATATTATATGACAGTGGCCTGCCTTCACTGTTTTGACATTGTGTAATGGAGGTGTGCTTTGATATCTGTATGACAGAGGTGTTCTTTGATATTTGTATGACAGAAAAGTGCCCTGATATTTGTATGACAAAGGCATGCTTTTACTGCTTTGAAATCTGTATGACGGAAGCATATTGTAATACTGTATGATGGAAGCATACTGTGATACTGTATGACGGAGGCGTGCTGTGATACTGTATGATGGAGGTGTGCTGTGATACTGTATGACGGAGGCGTGCTGTGATACTGTATGATGGAGGCATGCTGTGATACTGTATGATGTAGGTGTGCTGTGATACTGTATGACAGAGGCATGCTGTGATACTGTATGATGAAGGCATGCTGTGATTACTGTATGATGGAGGCGTGCTGTGATACTGTATGATGGAGGCGTGCTGTGATACTGTATGACAAAGGCGTGGTGTGATTACTGTATGACGGAGGCGTGCTGTGATACTGTATGATGGAGGCGTGCTGTGATATTGTATGATGGAGGCGTGCTGTGATAATGTATGATGGAAGCATGCTGTGATACTGTATGACGGAGGCGTGCTGTGATACTGTATGACGGAGGCGTGCTGTGATACTGTATGACGGAGGTGTGCTGTGATACTGTATGATGGAGTTATGCTCTGATATTTGTATGACAGAGACATGCTCTGATGTTTGTATGACAGACATACATTTTGTTTGTACTGCTTTGCAGTACTTCAAGATATTGTTCAGAAATACATTGAAGCATAGTGGGCCCAGTTTGGAGCCTTGAGTTACTCTTATTTCTGTGGAGAGACAGGGAGAGTAGGAATCTATCCATTTGACACGTTTTGCATGAGATAGCTGTTGAACTAATTGATAGGACTGCTACTAAGGCTTTGGAGCTGTGGATTATGGTATACTGTCTTAAACAAAGGAGCCGTGGATCATGGGATGCTGTCTCAAACTAAGGAGCTGAGGATTATGGGATATTGTCTCAAACAAAGGAGGCATGGATCATGGGATGCTGTCTGAAACTAAGGAGCAGAGTATTATGGGATACTGTCTCAAATGCTTTTGAGAGCGCTAAGCAGATTGTAGAAACAGATTATCTTTGGTTGCCTGGAAAGGAGAGGAGGCTATTTCCATGCTGTGAATTCGGGCAAAAGTCATGCTGCTAGTCTAATAGGTATGTCAGCAGTTCTTAGATGTATTTTTGGTTAAAAGGGAAAGTATAGCAGTGGGTCATTTGGGGTGCCACCTCTGTGGAGTTTTATGGAAGATGTCTTACAAATGGACAGAGCATGTGATTCTTCTGTTGAATGATTTATCAGAATTGACACTGCATAGCATATAGCATCTGTATCAAGTTTTAAGCTATTCATCTGAGAGGTTAATCTGCAGATAATGTGGGCAGTTTCTATCGCATGGGTGAGTGTTGGGTCAAGGTTAAAGGTATCAGGGTTCTTACACGGTGAGCCATCTTTTTGTCCTGGATCATTTGGTTTGCTATTAATGACTTTTGTCACAGAGTCTCTGAAATGCTTGATGAATTTAGTATCTGTAGTAATGTCAGCAGTGCATGGTAGAGGATTTGGTTGTGGTTGTTTTATTGATATAGTTAGTTGTTTATGGCATTCCAGAGTTCCAGTTTTATCAGAGAGAGCTACATTTATGGTGAGGTATCAGAGGTGCCTGTAGTTTTAATAGTTTGGTTTTTGTCTTTAAGCCAGATAGACCAGGTCCTGTCTCTTTGTTTCATTAACTGCTTTGTTGTACACGTTACCCATGGAGCATAATTAGATTTAACTCCTTTGGTTCATAACAGGCCGCTTTGGTTTAGAATGTTCTGGAATGTCAGATTGAAGTAAGCTGCTACATCATCTTGTGGAAAGGTTTTTGAGGGGGGACCAGTTGCATTTCTTTAGTTTTTCTGTGAATATATCTTTGTGGAAGATGGCTAAGTTTCTTGCACAGTTAAGACAATTTCTGGTATGCAGGTAGGATGGTAACCACTTAGTGAGTCTAGAAGGGTGCTAGCGTATATTTTTTTTTAGATGCGTAGGACCATAGGATGTACTCCTTGGCTATATTTTATATTGTGTTTGTCATACCTGATTGGTTCTTTAACCTGAGTTGGTCCAAATAAATAGTTTGATGCTGCTCATTAGACAACACAGTAGATTGTCAAGACCCAAGCAAGAGATGTTTCCAGTCTTGGAGAGGTCTTTAAGGAGATTACCCTTTGAGATTGGTGGGGGGGGTGTTTGGAACGAGGATGATACTTCAATCATGGGAGAAATAAGAAGCAGAGAGCTCTCTGCTAATATGTTAACACTGTCTTTTGGATTACACTTGGAGTCACCATTATAGATTAGTTCAGAACACTGATGTAACTTATTCCTTAGTCATTCTAGATTAGTTCAGAACACTGATGTAACTTATTCCTTAGTCATTCTAGATTAGTTCAGAACACTGATGTAACTTATTCCTTAGTCATTGTAGATTAGTTCAGAACACTGATGTAACTTATTCCTTAGTCATTCTAGATTAGTTCAGAACACTGATGTAACTTATTCCTTAGTCATTCTAGATTAGTTCAGAACACTGATGTGACTTATTCCTTAGTCATTCTAGATTAGTTCAGAACACTGATGTGACTTATTCCTTAGTCATTATAGATTAGGTCAGAACACTGATGTGACTTATTCCTTAGTCATTCTAGATTAGTTCAGAACACTGATGTGACTTATTCCTTAGTCATTCTAGATTAGTTCAGAACACTGATGTGACTTATTCCTTAGTCATTCTAGATTAGTTCAGAACACTGATGTGACTTATTCCTTAGTCATTCTAGATTAGTTCAGAACACTGATGTGACTTATTCCTTAGTCGTCATAGATTAGGTCAGAACATTGATGTGACTTATTCCTTAGTCATTCTAGATTAGTTCAGAACACTGATGTGACTTATTCCTTAGTCATTATAGGTTAGGTCAGAACACTGATGTGACTTATTCCTTAGTCATTATAGATTAGTTCAGAACACTGATGTGACTTATTCCTTAGTCATTCTAGATTAGTTCAGAACACTGATGTAACTTATTCCTTAGTCATTCTAGATTAGTTCAGAACACTGATGTGACTTATTCCTTAGTCATGATGTGACTTATTCCTTAGTCATTCTAGATTAGTTCAGAACACTGATGTGACTTATTCCTTAGTCATTATAGGTTAGGTCAGAACACTGATGTGAGTTATTTTTTAGTTTTCTAACATAGCTATGGAAAGAATTATAATTTTCTTTAGCTCCAGAAACTTGCTTAAGTTCATGAGATGCTTTTTTTTCTCTCTCCATTTTGAGGGGATCTGGCCTTATAATGTAAGCTGATTCGTATGGTGGTTTGTAATTGAATTTACTACTGTATTTGGTTGGTTCTGGTAGGGATCCACCCTGTCAATTTATTTATCTAAATGAGCATATAGCTACTTGGCATAGGTGCCAATATGTCCAGGTCCAAAAATAGGTTTACGTGTGAATTTAGAGATTTTGTCATTCAGTTGTAAAAGGTTTGCTTTTCTGAGGTCCCTAAAGCAGATACTGTTGGTTACCAGGGGATGGATGTTCTGAGGGTAGAGGTAACCAGTTGGTTGGTCTGACTCAACTAAAGAGGCACCAACCAGGGGTAGGGAACGTGCCAGAGATAGTTTGTGAAGAACTAGGTGCAGAACATTATTGCTTGTGGTGGGATACACACAGTTTTGTGCAGATAATTCTTATTTATCCAATCTATGAAACCTAGTGCATATCCTGCATTTAAAGTGCAGGTATTCCAGTCTGTAGCTTGGTAATTGACGTCACCAAGGATTAAGGTACATTTGTTATAGGAATGTTTTCAAGGAATGCCAGGAAGTTTTCATTATTCTGTGGGTCAGTGGAAGAGGATTAGCAAGCTGTAAGGTGACACTCTGATTATTAATAAGCTCTAAGGTGACAGCTTGATTATTAACAAGCTTTAAGGTGACAGTCTGATTATTAATAAGCTGTAAGGTGACAGTCTGATTATTAATAAGCTGTAAGGTGACATCCTGATTGTTAATGAGCTGTAAGGTGACAGTCTGTTTCTTAACAAGCTGTAAGGTGACAGTCTAATTATTAATAAGCTGTAAGGTGACAGTCTGATTATTAATAAGCTGTAAGGTGACAGTCTGATTATTAATAAGCTGTAAGGTGACAGTCTGATTATTAATAAGCTGTAAGGTGACAGCCTGATTATTAATAAGCTGTAAGGTGACAGCTTGATTATTAACAAGCTGTAAGATGACAGTCTGTTAAGCTGAAAGGTGACAGTCTGATTATTAAGCTGTAAGGTGACAGTCTGATTATTAATAAGATGTAAGGTGACAGCTTGATTATTAACAAGCTGTAAGATGACAGTCTGTTAAGCTGAAAGGTGACAGTCTGATTATTAATAAGATGTAAGGTGACAGCTTGATTATTAACATGCTGTAAGGTGACAGTCTGATGTTCCTAGTGAGAGCTGGAGTTCTATGAGCTCACTGGTGGGGGTCGCTGGGTATCACTTTGGAAGAGGTAATGTCCCTGATGTACACTGACTGCCCTCCACAATTACCTGTGGGCTTAAAGGTATGATAGATACAAAACCCTTGCATGGAGCAGTGATTTCTTTATACTTGAACCATGTCTCTCTGACCACACAAACATTGATGAGGTCATGATACAGAGGTGCCTGCATATCATGTGACCACACAAACATAGATGTAGTTATGATACAGAGGTGCCTGCATATCATGTGACAGCACAAACATAGATGTGGTCATGATACAAAGGTGCCTGCATATCATGTGACCACACAAACATAGATGTAGTCATGATACAGAGGTGCCTGCATATCATGTGACCACACAAACATAGATGTAGTCATGATGCAGAGGTGCCTGCATATCATGTGACCACACAAACATAGATGTAGTCATGATACAGAGGTGCCTGCATATCATGTGACCGCACAAACATAGATGTAGTCATGATACAGAGGTGCCTGCATATCATGTGACAGCACAAACATAGATGTAGTCATGATACAGAGGTGCCTGCATATCATGTGACCGCACAAACATAGATGTAGTCATGATACAGAGGTGCCTGCATATCATGTGACCGCACAAACATAGATGTAGTCATGATACAGAGGTGCCTGCATATCATGTGACCACACAAACATAGATGTAGTCATGATACAGAGGTGCCTGCATATCATGTGACCGCACAAACATAGATGTAGTCATGATACAGAGGTGCCTGCATATCAGTGACAGCAATATCATGTGACAGCACAAACATAGATGTAATCATGATACAGAGGTGCCTGCATATCATGTGACCGTATAAACATAGATGTAGTCATGCTACAGAGGTGCCTGCATATACAGAGGTGCCTGCATATCATTTGACAGCACAAACATAGATGTAGTCATGATACAGAGGTGCCTGCATATCATGTGACCACACAAACATAGATGTAGTCATGATACAGAGGTGCCTGCATATCATGTGACCGCACAAACATAGATGTAGTCATGATACAGAGGTGCCTGCCAAACATAGATGTAGTCATGATACAGAGGTGCCTGCATATCATGTGACCGCGACAAACATAGATGTAGTCATGATACAGAGGTGCCTGCATATCATGTGACCGCACAAACATAGATGTAGTCATGATACAGAGGTGCCTGCATATCATGTGACCGCACAAACATAGATGTAGTCATGATACAGAGGTGCCTGCATATCATGTGACCGCACAAACATAGATGTAGTCATGATACAGAGGTGCCTGCATATCATGTGACCGCACAAACATAGATGTAGTCATGATACAGAGGTGCCTGCATATCATGTGACCGCACAAACATAGATGTAGTCATGATACAGAGGTGCCTGCATATCATGTGACCGCACAAACATAGATGTAGTCATGATACAGAGGTGCCTGCATATCATGTGACCGCACAAACATAGATGTAGTCATGATACAGAGGTGCCTGCATATCATGTGACCGCACAAACATAGATGTAGTCATGATACAGAGGTGCCTGCATATCATGTGACCGCACAAACATAGATGTAGTCATGATACAGAGGTGCCTGCATATCATGTGACCACACAAACATAGATGTAGTCATGATACAGAGGTGCCTGCATATCATGTGACCACACAAACATAGATGTAGTCATGATACAGAGGTGCCTGCATATCATGTGACCACACAAACATAGATGTAGTCATGATACAGAGGTGCCTGCATATCATGTGACCGCACAAACATAGATGTAGTCATGATACAGAGGTGCCTGCATATCATGTGACCGCACAAACATAGATGTAGTCATGATACAGAGGTGCCTGCATATCATGTGACCGCACAAACATAGATGTAGTCATGATACAGAGGTGCCTGCATATCATGTGACCACACAAACATAGATGTAGTCATGATACAGAGGTGCAGGTGCCTGCATATCATGTGACCGCACAAACATAGATGTAGTCATGATACAGAGGTGCCTGCATATCATGTGACCGCACAAACATAGATGTAGTCATGATACAGAGGTGCCTGCATATCATGTGACAGCACAAACATAGATGTAGTCATGATACAGAGGTGCCTGCATATCATGTGACCGCACAAACATAGATGTAGTCATGATACAGAGGTGCCTGCATATCATGTGACCGCACAAACATAGATGTAGTCATGATACAGAGGTGCCTGCATATCATGTGACCGCACAAACATAGATGAGGTCATGATACAGAGGTGCCTGCATATCATGTGACCGCACAAACATAGATGTAGTCATGATACAGAGGTGCCTGCATATCATGTGACCGCACAAACATAGATGTAGTCATGATACAGAGGTGCCTGCATATCATGTGACCGCACATAGATGTAGTCATGATACAGAGGTGCCTGCATATCATGTGACCGCACATAGATGTAGTCATGATACAGAGGTGCTTGCATATCATGTGACCGCACAAACATAGATGTAGTCATGATACAGAGGTGCCTGCATATCATGTGACCACACAAACATAGATGTAGTCATGATGCAGAGGTGCCTGCATATCATGTGACCACACAAACATAGATGTGGTCATGATACAGAGGTGCCTGCATATCATGTGACCGCACAAACATAGATGAGGTCATGATACAGAGGTGCCTGCATATCATGTGACCACACAAACATAGATGAGGTCATGATACAGAGGTGCCTGCATATCATGTGACCACACAAACATAGATGTAGTCATGATACAGAGGTGCCTGCATATCATGTAGCTTATTCTTAAGGCTTTGGCATTAAGAATGGCCACTTTGATTTTGTCCAGCTTATAATTTTTTTTTTTTTTTTGGTTGGGATGGGGTGGGATGTTAAGTAGATGTTCTTCACCAAAAAGGCATAACGGGCAGTAACAAAGATTTTGGCCATTATGTGGAAACTCTTGAATGAGAGGTGTAGACCATCTCTGCAAAGCAAGATAGACTATTAAATCATCTCACATTCCATGCTCAGAAGGACACATGTTGGACCCCCTTAGAGTAATACCAGCGGCTTAGCCAGCTGCTGAATCCAATTATCTTTTCCTTGACTAGATAGTCATTATTCTTGGTGAAGGGAAGCTACCAGTCAAAATCAGTGGCTATTACACACCTTTATTGAATTATCACTTGCGACATTGGCAAATTTACATTTATACAAAGTGCTCAGACTGTATTAGCAAGTTCATGTTTACAAACTTTAGACTGCACATACATTGCTAATATATCATAAGCAACATTACATAAATTATTCAATTCCTGGCCCTTTTTTTAAACAAGAAACATCTTTATTAAACCATCACTTATGACATAAGCAATCATACATTTATATAAATGAAAACAAACCACACCAACACAATCCTAGTTCTAAGCATTTTACTTCACAAACCATACTGATACACTCCCATTTGCAAACATTATATATCACTTATAATCTACCCAGTCATTTTCAGTCTGACATTGCATAGATCTTTTAAGTCCTGCCTTCTTTTAAACCTCATTCCTCCCCTGTATGTATTGTTCCCACAATTCCAATGTTTTCCAATGTAGTGTGGTCCTTCCCATTTCTAAAGATCTCAATTCCCGTTGTTTTATCTCTGTTACTATATTCCCTACTTCTAGTACAGTTGTTTTATCTCTGTTACTATATTCCCTACTTCTAGTACAGTTGTTTTCTCTCTGTTACTATATTCCCTACTTCTAGTACAGTTGTTTTCTCTCTGTTACTATATTCCCTACTTCTAGTACAGTTGTTTTATCTCTGTTACTATATATTCCCTACTTCTAGTACAGTTGTTTTATCTCTGTTACTATATTCCCTACTTCTAGTACAGTTATTTTATCTCTGTTACTATATTCCCTACTTCTAGTACAGTTGTTTTCTCTCTGTTACTATATTCCCTACTTCTAGTACAGTTGTTTTCTCTCTGTTACTATATTCCCTACTTCTAGTACAGTTGTTTTCTCTCTGTTACTGTATTCCCTACTTCTAGTATAGTTGTTTTCTCTCTGTTACTATATTCCCTACTTCTAGTACAGTTGTTTTCTCTCTCTTACTATAGTCCCTACTTGTAGTACAGTTGTTTTCTCTCTGTTACTATATTTCCTACTTCTAGTACAGTTGGTGTAGATTTTGATTTCCATTTTCTAGTAATTGTTTTTTGGCAGCACCATAATCAGACCTAGCAAAGCCTTACCGTGTTTAGGCAATTCCAATTCTGTATCATAGCTCAGAAAAATTATCTTCCTCATCCCACCAATTTGCCCACCCAGCATTTCTAACAGTGCATCCCACAGGGAATCCTTGAAGTCCACCAACTCACCACAGTCCCAGAAAATATGTTCCCAATTACCTCTTTCTTCCCTGTTACACCTCCAACATTTGCTATCTACCTGAGCAAAAATTCTCCGGAGTCTATTTGAGGTGTCAAAATATCCATGTACACATTTCCAAGTAAAAATCCTAAATCTTCCACATTTTGTTGCATATTTGGGTGAAATACATATATCCTCCTGTTGTTTCTTAGTGAATTGGTTATCCAATCTCTCTTCTCAAACCTTTCTAACATCCTCTGATTCTTATAGTTATTATATATATGTATAGATATATATAACATGTTATATGCTGTACTTAGTATTCCTTTTTTAATGGCAGTTTCTGTTCTAGATTCTACTAAAACCTCTACCAGTGCTAGTCTTTCACCATTTTTCTCTTTGCCCATACTCTAATATCAATACTTGATAATGAAAGCAGTCTGTAACCTGCAGTGCAAATAAATTATTAGCATCTTCCCATTCTGTCATCTTTCCCTCTCTAATTATTTGCTCCCAATACCTTGGTTCCTTTGTCAGTTTTCTTCCGTAAATTCCATCCCCCTTTTGCCTATTGTCTGTATCCGTAATTGCAGTCATCCCTATCTGTAGAATCTCCCTTCTCCATTCCTGTGTTGACTTAGTTCTTGGGATACTTTATTTTATAGATATAATATTCTGTATGATTATTGTTTTTCTCCTTAAAGGCGCCTGCATCCAAAATCCCAGTCTCTCCTTGTTTCTTGAGCTTCCCCCCTGTTTCATCATCCCTTTCGACTTTGAATGATAGTTTTCTGCTTGTGGTATGCATAGGAGCCCTAACTGTGTTGCACTGAAATACCCCTTTACATCGGGTAATCCCAGTCTGCCCTGTTGTTCTGGAAGATTCTGTTTATCCCACTTGATTCTTGCCATCTCCCCCCCCCTCCAGATAAAGTCCTTCAGCTCTTTATTAGTCAAAACCAGAGTCTTAGCCTTGATTGAAGGTTTGAACAAGCTGTATATTCCTTTTGTCGTTCAAGAAATGCTCCAGAGAGCTGCGCTTGTTTGCGTCAGTCTGTGAACTGGTTAATTGGCTCTTAACTTTTGATATGCAACAAAACACTCCCCAAGCTATTTATAGTGTAACATTTTATAAGTTAATGAGGCCAGTAGTGTGCATCTTTATGTTTGGAAGCCTTTTGGTTAGAACTGTGCAGTGATGCGCTTTGTAGGGCAGACATATTGAACATGCATTTGTGGTTTATACTAGTTGGAGCGTGGCCAAATTTCTCTTGGATGTTATAGCTGTATGGGATGCTGTGTATTCTAGTTGTGCCAGTAGGACACCTTTGCAGGCTGCCTTTCTGTTGTTAGGCTGTAAGGGATGCTGTGTATTCTAGTTGTGCCAGTAGGACTCCTTTGCAGACTGTCTTTCTGTTGTTAGGCTGTAAGGGATGCTGTACATTCTAGTTGTGCCAGTAGGACTCCTTTGCAGACTGGGATGCTGTGTATTCTAGTTGTGCCAGTAGGACTCCTTTGCAGACTGTCTGCTGTACATTCTAGTTGTGCCAGTAGGACTCCCTGCAGATCTAGTTGTGCCAGTAGGACTCCTTTGCAGACTGTCTTCTGTTGTGTTGATGTAGGGTTGCAGACTGTCTTTCTGTTGTTAGGCTGTAAGGGATGCTGTGTATTCTAGTTGTGCCAGTAGGACTCCTTTGCAGACTGCCTTTCTGTTGTTAGGCTGTAAGGGATGTTGTGTATTCTAGTTGTGCCAGTAGGACTCCTTTGCAGACTGTCTTTCTGTTGTTAGGCTGTATGGGATGCTGTGTATTCTAGTTGTGCCAGTAGGACTCCTTTGCAGACTGTCTTTCTGTTGTTAGGCTGTAAGGGATGCTGTGTATTCTAGTTGTGCCAGTAGGACTCCTTTGCAGACTGTCTTTCTGTTGTTAGGCTGTAAGGGATGTTGTGTATTCTAGTTGTGCCAGTAGGACTCCTTTGCAGACTGCCTTTCTGTTGTTAGGCTGTAAGGGATGCTGTGTATTCTAGTTGTGCCAGTAGGACTCCTTTGCAGACTGTCTTTCTGTTGTTAGGCTGTAAGGACTCCTTTGCAGACTGTCTTTCTGTTGCTAGGCTGTAAGGGATGCTGTATATTCTAGTTGTGCCAGTAGGACTCCTTTGCAGACTGTCTTTCTGTTGTTAGGCTGTAAGGGATGCTGTGTATTCTAGTTGTGCCAGTAGGACTCCTTTGCAGACTGTCTTTCTGTTGTTAGGCTGTAAGGGATGCTGTGTATTCTAGTTGTGCCAGTTCTGTTGTTAGGCTGTATGGGATGCTGTGTATTCTAGTTGTGCCAGTAGGACTCCTTTGCAGACTGCCTTTCTGTTGTTAGGCTATAAGGGATGCTGTGTATTCTAGTTGTGCCAGTAGGACTCCTTTGCAGACTGTCTTTCTGTTGTTAGGATGTAAGGGATGTTGTGTATTCTAGTTGTGCCAGTAGGACTCCTTTGCAGACTGTCTTTCTGTTGTTAGGCTGTAAGGGATGCTATGTATTCTAGTTGTGCCAGTAGGACTCCTTTGCAGACTGCCTTTCTGTTGTTAGGCTGTAAGGGATGTTGTGTATTCTAGTTGTGCCAGTAGGACTCCTTTGCAGACTGTCTTTCTGTTGTTAGGCTGTAAGGGATGCTGTATATTCTAGTTGTGCCAGTAGGACTCCTTTGCAGACTGCCTTTCTGTTGTTAGGCTGTAAGGGATGCTGTGTATTCTAGTTGTGCCAGTAGGACTCCTTTGCAGACTGCCTTTCTGTTGTTAGGCTGTAGATGCTGTGTATTCTAGTTGTGGGACTCCTTTGCAGACTGTCTTTCTGTTGTTAGGCTGTTGTATTCTAGTTGTGCCAGTAGGACTCCTTTGCAGACTGTCTTCTAGTTGTGCCAGTAGGACTCCTTTGCAGACTGTCTTTCTGTTGTTAGGATGTAAGGGATGCTGTATATTCTAGTTGTGCCAGTAGGACTCCTTTGCAGACTGTCTTTCTGTTGTTAGGCTGTAAGGGATGCTGTGTATTCTAGTTGTGCCAGTAGGACTCCTTTGCAGACTGCCTTTCTGTTAGGCTGTAAGGGATGTTGTGTATTCTAGTTGTGCCAGTAGGACTCCTTTGCAGACTGTCTTTCTGTTGTTAGGCTGTATGGGATGCTGTGTATTCTAGTTGTGCCAGTAGGACTCCTTTGCAGACTGAGGGATGCTGTATTCTAGTTGTGCCAGTAGGACTCCTTTGCAGACTGTCTTTCTGTTGTTAGGCTGTAAGGGATGCTGTATATTCTAGTTGTGCCAGTAGGACTCCTTTGCAGACTGTCTTTCTGTTGTTAGGCTGTAAGGGATGCTGTGTATTCTAGTTGTGCCAGTAGGACTCCTTTGCTGACTGCCTTTCTGTTGTTAGGCTGTAAGGGATGCTGTGTATTCTAGTTGTGCCAGTAGGACTCCTTTGCAGACTGTCTTTCTGTTGTTAGGCTGTATGGGATGCTGTGTATTCTAGTTGTGCCAGTAGGACTCCTTTGCAGACTGCCTTTCTGTTGTTAGGCTGTAAGGGATGCTGTGTATTCTAGTTGTGCCAGTAGGACTCCTTTGCAGACTGTCTTTCTGTTGTTAGGCTGTAAGGGATGCTGTGTATTCTAGTTGTGCCAGTAGGACTCCTTTGCAGACTGTCTTTCTGTTGCTAGGCTGTAAGGGATGCTGTATATTCTAGTTGTGCCAGTAGGACTCCTTTGCAGACTGTCTTTCTGTTGTTAGGCTGTAAGGGATGCTGTGTATTCTAGTTGTGCCAGTAGGACTCCTTTGCAGACTGTCTTTCTGTTGTTAGGCTGTAAGGGATGCTGTGTATTCTAGTTGTGCCAGTAGGACTCCTTTGCAGACTGTCTTTCTGTTGTTAGGCTGTATGGGATGCTGTGTATTCTAGTTGTGCCAGTAGGACTCCTTTGCAGACGGATGTTGTGTATTCTAGTTGTGCCAGTAGGACTCCTTTGCAGACTGTCTTTCTGTTGTTAGGCTGTAAGGGATGCTATGTATTCTAGTTGTGCCAGTAGGACTCCTTTGCAGACTGCCTTTCTGTTGTTAGGCTGTAAGGGATGTTGTGTATTCTAGTTGTGCCAGTAGGACTCCTTTGCAGACTGTCTTTCTGTTGTTAGGCTGTAAGGGATGCTGTATATTCTAGTTGTGCCAGTAGGACTCCTTTGCAGACTGCCTTTCTGTTGTTAGGCTGTAAGGGATGCTGTGTATTCTAGTTGTGCCAGTAGGACTCCTTTGCAGACTGCCTTTCTGTTGTTAGGCTGTAAGGGATGCTGTGTATTCTAGTTGTGCCAGTAGGACTCCTTTGCAGACTGCCTTTCTGTTGTTAGGCTGTAAGGGATGTTGTGTATTCTAGTTGTGCCAGTAGGACTCCTTTGCAGGCTGCCTTTCTGTTGTTAGGCTGTAAGGGATGCTGTGTATTCTAGTTGTGCCAGTAGGACTCCTTTGCAGACTGTCTTTCTGTTGTTAGGCTGTATGGGATGCTGTGTATTCTAGTTGTGCCAGTAGGACTCCTTTGCAGACTGTCTTTCTGTTGTTAGGCTGTAAGGGATGCTGTGTATTCTAGTTGTGCCAGTAGGACTCCTTTGCAGACTGTCTTTCTGTTGTTAGGCTGTATGGGATGCTGTGTATTCTAGTTGTGCCAGTAGGACTCCTTTGCAGACTGTCTTTCTGTTGTTAGGATGTAAGGGATGCTGTATATTCTAGTTGTGCCAGTAGGACTCCTTTGCAGACTGTCTTTCTGTTGTTAGGCTGTAAGGGATGCTGTGTATTCTAGTTGTGCCAGTAGGACTCCTTTGCAGACTGCCTTTCTGTTAGGCTGTAAGGGATGTTGTGTATTCTAGTTGTGCCAGTAGGACTCCTTTGCAGACTGTCTTTCTGTTGTTAGGCTGTATGGGATGCTGTGTATTCTAGTTGTGCCAGTAGGACTCCTTTGCAGACTGTCTTTCTGTTGTTAGGCTGTAAGGGATGCTGTGTATTCTAGTTGTGCCAGTAGGACTCCTTTGCAGACTGTCTTTCTGTTGTTAGGCTGTAAGGGATGTTGTGTATTCTAGTTGTGCCAGTAGGACTCCTTTGCAGACTGCCTTTCTGTTGTTTGGCTGTAAGGGATGCTGTGTATTCTAGTTGTGCCAGTAGGACTCCTTTGCAGACTGTCTTTCTGTTGTTAGGCTGTAAGGGATGCTGTATATTCTAGTTGTGCCAGTAGGACTCCTTTGCAGACTGCCTTTCTGTTGTTAGGCTGTAAGGGATGCTGTGTATTCTAGTTGTGCCAGTAGGACCCCTTTGCAGACTGCCTTTCTGTTGTTAGGCTGTAAGGGATGTTGTGTATTCTAGTTGTGCCAGTAGGACTCCTTTGCAGGCTGCCTTTCTGTTGTTAGGCTGTAAGGGATGCTGTGTATTCTAGTTGTGCCAGTAGGACTCCTTTGCAGACTGTCTTTCTGTTGTTAGGCTGTAAGGGATGCTGTATATTCTAGTTGTGCCAGTAGGACTCCTTTGCAGACTGTCTTTCTGTTGTTAGGCTGTAAGGGATGCTGTGTATTCTAGTTGTGCCAGTAGGACTCCTTTGCTGACTGCCTTTCTGTTGTTAGGCTGTAAGGGATGCTGTGTATTCTAGTTGTGCCAGTAGGACTCCTTTGCAGACTGTCTTTCTGTTGTTAGGCTGTATGGGATGCTGTGTATTCTAGTTGTGCCAGTAGGACTCCTTTGCAGACTGCCTTTCTGTTGTTAGGCTGTAAGGGATGCTGTGTATTCTAGTTGTGCCAGTAGGACTCCTTTGCAGACTGTCTTTCTGTTGTTAGGATGTAAGGGATGCTGTGTATTCTAGTTGTGCCAGTAGGACTCCTTTGCAGACTGTCTTTCTGTTGTTAGGCTGTAAGGGATGCTATGCATTCTAGTTGTGCCAGTAGGACTCCTTTGCAGACTGCCTTTCTGTTGTTAGGCTGTAAGGGATGCTGTGTATTCTAGTTGTGCCAGTAGGACTCCTTTGCAGACTGTCTTTCTGTTGTTAGGCTGTAAGGGATGTTGTGTATTCTAGTTGTGCCAGTAGGACTCCTTTGCAGACTGTCTTTCTGTTGTTAGGATGTAAGGGATGTTGTGTATTCTAGTTGTGCCAGTAGGACTCCTTTGCAGACTGTCTTTCTGTTGTTAGGCTGTAAGGGATGCTGTGTATTCTAGTTGTGCCAGTAGGACTCCTTTGCAGACTGCCTGTCTTTTGTTAGGCTGTAAGGGATGCTGTGTATTCTAGTTGTGCCAGTAGGACTCCTTTGCAGACTGTCTTTCTGTTGTTAGGCTGTAAGGGATGTTGTGTATTCTAGTTGTGCCAGTAGGACTCCTTTGCAGACTGTCTTTCTGTTGTTAGGCTGTAAGGGATGCTGTGTATTCTAGTTGTGCCAGTAGGACTCCTTTGCAGACTGTCTTTCTGTTGTTAGGCTGTAAGGGATGTTGTGTATTCTAGTTGTGCCAGTAGGACTCCTTTGCAGACTGTCTTTCTGTTGTTAGGCTGTAAGGGATGCTATGTATTCTAGTTGTGCCAGTAGGACTCTTTCTGTTGTTAGGCTGTAAGGGATGCTGTGTATTCTAGTTGTGCCAGTAGGACTCCTTTGCAGACTGTCTTTCTGTTTTTAGGCTGTAAGGGATGTTGTGTATTCTAGTTGTGCCAGTAGGACTCCTTTGCAGACTGTCTTTCTGTTGTTAGGCTGTAAGGGATGTTGTGTATTCTAGTTGTGCCAGTAGGACTCCTTTGCAGACTGTCTTTCTGTTGTTAGGCTGTAAGGGATGTTGTGTATTCTAGTTGTGCCAGTAGGACTCCTTTGCAGACTGTCTTTCTGTTGTTAGGCTGTAAGGGATGCTGTGTATTCTAGTTGTGCCAGTAGGACTCCTTTGCAGACTGTCTTTCTGTTGTTAGGATGTAAGGGATGCTGTGTATTCTAGTTGTGCCAGTAGGACTCCTTTGTAGACTGCCTTTCTGTTGTTAGGCTGTAAGGGATGCTGTATATTCTAGTTGTGCCAGTAGGACTCCTTTGCTGACTGCCTTTCTGTTGTTAGGCTGTAAGGGATGCTGTATATTCTAGTTGTGCCAGTAGGACTCCTTTGCAGACTGTCTTTCTGTTGTTAGGTGAAAGGAAGTATGAGGCTTAAGTCCAGAAAACGAAAGAGTCGACTTTGGACTTTGTCATTAATAAGTGATACTGGAAGTTTGGAGACTGGTCTAGCCAGGTGAGTAAATATTTAAAAAGACTTGTTTCTAAATGGGCATTTGTGTTCATAGGTTCATAGGTCGGTACTAGGCTATTGGCCCTAGGGCCTATATAAGCCTAGTCAAACGGTACCCTGGCTTTTGCCAACCAAGAAAATTATTTAAGTGTTAAGATGATTATCCAGTTTGAGGGGAGCACGGAGATCATGACTTTGTTTTATCTTGCTGTTGAGGATGAGGTGGTTAGAGGCTCTTTCTTGGTGGCTTTCTTCTAGGACATTTTCCGGAAGTCTTTTAGTGGTGGAATGAGATGAGCAGCCTATATATGAGAATGTCGGATGTGAATAGAGTGATGGTGGTTTGTAGGAGCTTTGCTGGTAAGCTCTTTATGAAGAGACAACAATAGGGGAGAAGCAATGAATCCCTGGGATACACCTTTGGCAATGGTGGTCACGATGGATGAATTATCTGTGTGAAATTTGAATTCCATGTTACTAAGGAAGTTTTTAAATCATGGCAATAAGTTTGAGATGATAATTCTGGAGATTAGGTAGTGAAATAGGAGGTCATGACCTACAAGAGCAAATGTTTGGTGAGATTTGTGAACACTTTCTCTGTTAAAAGGCCTTTCTTAGTTCCTTATCGGATGATGCCATTCTGTGAGCATATGTGTGTGTGTGTGTGTGTATATATATATATATATATATATATATATATATATATATATATATATAGCTGTCACGGTGTAAGTTCATGACCAAACTCTGGGTTGCTGTAGTGTTAGGATTCATTCTTTTTAACATATTCATTTAGTTGTACAGATATATTTTCCCAAGAATCTTTACCAGAATGGAGGCTATTGATAGTAGACAAGTCTGTTGTGTCTTACGGTAACAAGACTTTGGGTCTGTTGCTTGTTTCCAATAAGAGGGCATAAAGTCTTGTGCAAAGCAAATGTTATAGAGATGTTTTACTGGGTGTAGAAGGTGGTCTTGGGATAGTAGTAAAACATCCAGACAGTAGGCTATCTTCCCCCAGTGTGGCATCTGTTGGGAATTTACTATCCTATTTATTTGTTTTGTAGGGGATATAGATAGGGGAGTGTTGGAGGGGGGGTCTTTCAGGTTTGCTGTTGGGTATGTGTGGTAGAATTATTTTTAATTGTTATTGCCAGATTATTATAGAAACTTTTCTTTGTCTTCTGTTGGCTGTTTTAGCTAAGTTGAATAGTTGTACAAGTTTGTTTTGGTTTACTTGGGTTGGGGTTATTTCCATACTGTATCACATAGTGCTTGTAGTTTGTGTGTTAGCCATTGGAGGTTGTTTCTTTTGCAGAAGTTTTGTGATGATGGGAAAGTAATTATTTTTATGTGGAGTTTGTATGTTAAGGTGGTTATAATGGTAGCAGGATCATTAAATGAGGTTGTTGTGCTCCAGTTGGTCCTTTTCAATTTGTTTTTAAGGGATGTTAATGTGGTTATAATGGTAGCAGGATCATTAAATGAGATTGTTGTGCTCCAGTTGGTCCTTTTTAATTTGTTTTTAAGGGATGTTAAGGTGGTTATAATGGTAGCAGGATCATTAAATGAGATTGTTGTGCTCCAGTTGGTCCTTTTTAATTTGTTTTTAAGGGATGTTAAGGTGGTTATAATGGTAGCAGGATCATTAAATGAGGTTGTTGTGCTCCAGTTGGTCCTTTTTAATTTGTTTTTAAGGGATGTTAATGTGGTTATAATGGTAGCAGGATCATTAAATGAGATTGTTGTGCTCCAGTTGGTCCTTTTTAATTTGTTTTTAAGGGATGTTAAGGTGGTTATAATGGTAGCAGGATCATTAAATGAGATTGTTGTGCTCCAGTTGGTCCTTTTTAATTTGTTTTTAAGGGATGTTAATGTGGTTATAATGGTAGCAGGATCATTAAATGAGATTGTTGTGCTCCAGTTGGTCCTTTTTAATTTGTTTTTAAGGGATGTTAATGTGGTTATAATGGTAGCAGGATCATTAAATGAGATTGTTGTGCTCCAGTTGGTCCTTTTTAATTTGTTTTTAAGGGATGTTAAGGTGGTTATAATGGTAGCAGGATCATTAAATGAGATTGTTGTGCTCCAGTTGGTCCTTTTTAATTTGTTTTTAAGGGATGTTAAGGTGGTTATAATGGTAGCAGGATCATTAAATGAGGTTGTTGTGCTCCAGTTGGTCCTTTTTAATTTGTTTTTAAGGGATGTTAAGGTGGTTATAATGGTAGCAGGATCATTAAATGAGATTGTTGTGCTCCAGTTGGTCCTTTTTAATTTGTTTTTAAGGGATGTTAATGTGGTTATAATGGTAGCAGGATCATTAAATGAGATTGTTGTGCTCCAGTTGGTCCTTTTTAATTTGTTTTTAAGGGATGTTAAGGTGGTTATAATGGTAGCAGGATCATTAAATGAGATTGTTGTGCTCCAGTTGGTCCTTTTTAATTTGTTTTTAAGGGATGTTAATGTGGTTATAATGGTAGCAGGATCATTAAATGAGATTGTTGTGCTCCAGTTGGTCCTTTTTAATTTGTTTTTAAGGGATGTTAAGGTGGTTATAATGGTAGCAGGATCATTAAATGAGATTGTTGTGCTCCAGTTGGTCCTTTTTAATTTGTTTTTAAGGGATGTTAAGGTGGTTATAATGGTAGCAGGATCATTAAATGAGATTGTTGTGCTCCAGTTGGTCCTTTTTAATTTGTTTTAAGGGATGTTAATGTGGTTATAATGGTAGCAGGATCATTAAATGAGATTGTTGTGCTCCAGTTCGTCCTTTTAATTTGTTTTAAGGGATGTTAAGGTGGTTATAATGGTAGTAGGATCATTACATGAGATTGTTGTGCTCCAGTTGGTCCTTTTAATTTGTTTTTAAGGGATGTTAAGGTGGTTATAATGGTAGCAGGATCATTAAATGAGATTGTTGTGCTCCAGTTGGTCCTTTTAATTTGTTTTAAGGGATGTTAAGGTGGTTATAATGGTAGCAGGATCATTAAATGAGGTTGTTGTGCTCCAGTTGGTCCTTTTAATTTGTTTTAAGGGATGTTAAGGTGGTTATAATGGTAGCAGGATCATTAAATGAGATTGTTGTGCTCCAGTTGGTCCTTTTAATTTGTTTTAAGGGATGTTAATGTGGTTATAATGGTAGCAGGATCATTAAATGAGGTTGTTGTGCTCCAGTTGGTCCTTTTAATTTGTTTTAAGGGATGGTAAGGTGGTTATAATGGTAGCAGGATCATTAAATGAGATTGTTGTGCTCCAGTTGGTCCTTTTAATTTGTTTTAAGGGATGTTAATGTGGTTATAATGGTAGCAGGATCATTAAATGAGGTTGTTGTGCTCCAGTTGGTCCTTTTAATTTGTTTTAAGGGATGTTAATGTGGTTATAATGGTAGCAGGATCATTAAATGAGATTGTTGTGCTCCAGTTGGTCCTTTTCAATTTGTTTTTAAGGGATGTTAATGTGGTTATAATGGTAGCAGGATCATTAAATGAGATTGTTGTGCTCCAGTTGGTCCTTTTTAATTTGTTTTTAAGGGATGTTAATGTGGTTATAATGGTAGCAGGATCATTAAATGAGATTGTTGTGCTCCAGTTGGTCCTTTTAATTTGTTTTAAGGGATGTTAAGGTGGTTATAATGGTAGCAGGATCATTAAATGAGATTGTTGTGCTCCAGTTGGTCCTTTTTAATTTGTTTTTAAGGGATGTTAAGGTGGTTATAATGGTAGCAGGATCATTAAATGAGGTTGTTGTGCTCCAGTTGGTCCTTTTTAATTTGTTTTTAAGGGATGTTAATGTGGTTATAATGGTAGCAGGATCATTAAATGAGATTGTTGTGCTCCAGTTGGTCCTTTTCAATTTGTTTTTAAGGGATGTTAAGGTGGTTATAATGGTAGCAGGATCATTAAATGAGGTTGTTGTGCTCCAGTTGGTCCTTTTCAATTTGTTTCAAAGGATGTTAAGGTGGTTATAATGGTAGCAGGATCATTAAATGAGATTGTTGTGCTCCAGTGGGTCCTTTTTAATTTGTTTCAAAGGATGTTAAGGTGGTTATAATGGTAGCAGGATCATTAAATGAGATTGTTGTGCTCCAGTTGGTCCTTTTTAATTTGTTTTTAAGGGATGTTAAGGTGGTTATAATGGTAGCAGGATCATTAAATGAGGTTGTTGTGCTCCAGTTGGTCCTTTTCAATTTGTTTTTAAGGGATGTTAAGGTGGTTATAATGGTAGCAGGATCATTACATGAGATTGTTGTGCTCCAGTTGGTCCTTTTAATTTGTTTTTAAGGGATGTTAAGGTGGTTATAATGGTAGCAGGATCATTAAATGAGATTGTTGTGCTCCAGTTGGTCCTTTTTAATTTGTTTTTAAGGGATGTTAAGGTGGTTATAATGGTAGCAGGATCATTAAATGAGATTGTTGTGCTCCAGTTGGTCCTTTTTAATTTGTTTTTAAGGGATGTTAAGGTGGTTATAATGGTAGCAGGATCATTAAATGAGATTGTTGTGCTCCAGTTGGTCCTTTTTAATTTGTTTTTAAGGGATGTTAATGTGGTTATAATGGTAGCAGGATCATTAAATGAGATTGTTGTGCTCCAGTTGGTCCTTTTCAATTAGTTTTTAAGGGATATTAAGGTGATTATAATGGTAGCAGGATCATTAAATGAGGTTGTTGTGCTCCAGTTGGTCCTTTGTAATTTGTTTTTAAGGGATGTTAAGGTGGTTATAATGGTAGCAGGATCATTAAATGAGGTTGTTGTGCTCCAGTTGGTCCTTTTTAATTTGTTTTTAAGTGATGTTAAGGTGGTTATAATGGTAGCAGGATCATTACATGAGATTGTTGTGCTCCAGTTGGTCCTTTTCAATTTGTTTTTAAGGGATGTTAAGGTGGTTATAATGGTAGCAGGATCATTAAATGAGATTGTTGTGCTCCAGTTGGTCCTTTTTAATTTGTTTCTAAGGGATGTTAATGTGGTTATAATGGTAGCAGGATCATTAAATGAGGTTGTTGTGCTCCAGTTGGTCCTTTTTAATTTGTTTTTAAGGGATGTTAATGTGGTTATAATGGTAGCAGGATCATTAAATGAGATTGTTGTGCTCCAGTTGGTCCTTTTCAATTTGTTTTTAAGGGATGTTAAGGTGGTTATAATGGTAGCAGGATCATTAAATGAGATTGTTGTGCTCCAGTTGGTCCTTTTTAATTTGTTTTTAAGGGATGTTAAGGTGGTTATAATGGTAGCAGGATCATTAAATGAGATTGTTGTGCTCCAGTTGGTCCTTTTTAATTTGTTTTTAAGGGATGTTAAGGTGGTTATAATGGTAGCAGGATCATTAAATGAGATTGTTGTGCTCCAGTTGGTCCTTTTTAATTTGTTTTTAAGGGATGTTAAGGTGGTTATAATGGTAGCAGGATCATTAAATGAGGTTGTTGTGCTCCAGTTGGTCCTTTTTAATTTGTTTTTAAGGGATGTTAATGTGGTTATAATGGTAGCAGGATCATTAAATGAGATTGTTGTGCTCCAGTTGGTCCTTTTTAATTTGTTTAGGGATGTTAAGGTGGTTATAATGGTAGCAGGATCATTAAATGAGATTGTTGTGCTCCAGTTGGTCCTTTTTAATTTGTTTTTAAGGGATGTTAAGGTGGTTATAATGGTAGCAGGATCATTAAATGAGGTTGTTGTGCTCCAGTTGGTCCTTTTTAATTTGTTTTTAAGGGATGTTAAGGTGGTTATAATGGTAGCAGGATCATTACATGAGATTGTTGTGCTCCAGTTGGTCCTTTTTAATTTGTTTTTAAGGGATGTTAAGGTGGTTATAATGGTAGCAGGATCATTACATGAGATTGTTGTGCTCCAGTTGGTCCTTTTTAATTTGTTTTTAAGGGATGTTAAGGTGGTTATAATGGTAGCAGGATCATTAAATGAGGTTGTTGTGCTCCAGTTGGTCCTTTTTAATTTGTTTTTAAGGGATGTTAAGGTGGTTATAATGGTAGCAGGATCATTAAATGAGATTGTTGTGCTCCAGTTGGTCCTTTTAATTTGTTTTTAAGGGATGTTAAGGTGGTTATAATGGTAGCAGGATCATTAAATGAGATTGTTGTGCTCCAGTTGGTCCTTTTTAATTTGTTTTTAAGGGATGTTAATGTGGTTATAATGGTAGCAGGATCATTAAATGAGGTTGTTGTGCTCCAGTTGGTCCTTTTCAATTTGTTTTTAAGGGATGTTAAGGTGGTTATAATGGTAGCAGGATCATTAAATGAGATTGTTGTGCTCCAGTTGGTCCTTTTCAATTTGTTTTTAAGGGATGTTAAGGTGGTTATAATGGTAGCAGGATCATTAAATGAGATTGTTGTGCTCCAGTTGGTCCTTTTTAATTTGTTTTTAAGGGATGTTAAGGTGGTTATAATGGTAGCAGGATCATTAAATGAGGTTGTTGTGCTCCAGTTGGTCCTTTTTAATTTGTTTTTAAGGGATGTTAAGGTGGTTATAATGGTAGCAGGATCATTAAATGAGATTGTTGTGCTCCAGTTGGTCCTTTTTAATTTGTTTTTAAGGGATGTTAAGGTGGTTATAATGGTAGCAGGATCATTAAATGAGGTTGTTGTGCTCCAGTTGGTCCTTTTCAATTTGTTTTTAAGGGATGTTAAGGTGGTTATAATGGTAGCAGGATCATTAAATGAGATTGTTGTGCTCCAGTTGGTCCTTTTTAATTTGTTTCTAAGGGATGTTAAGGTGGTTATAATGGTAGCAGGATCATTAAATGAGATTGTTGTGCTCCAGTTGGTCCTTTTTAATTTGTTTTTAAGGGATGTTAAGGTGGTTATAATGGTAGCAGGAACATTAATTGAGATTGTTGTGCTCCAGTTGGTCCTTTTAATTTGTTTTAAGGGATGTTAATGTGGTTATAATGGTAGCAGGATCATTAAATGAGATTGTGGTGCTCCAGTTGGTCCTTTTTAATTTGTTTTTAAGGGATGTTAAGGTGGTTATAATGGTAGCAGGATCATTAAATGAGATTGTTGTGCTCCAGTTGGTCCTTTTTAATTTGTTTAGGGATGTTAAGTTGGTTATAATGGTAGCAGGATCATTACATGAGATTGTTGTGCTCCAGTTGGTCCTTTTCAATTTGTGTCTAAGGGATGTTAAGGTGGTTATAATGGTAGCAGGATCATTAAATGAGGTTGTTGTGCTCCAGTTGGTCCTTTTCAATTTGTTTTAAGGGATGTTAATGTGGTTATAATGGTAGCAGGATCATTAAATGAGATTGTGGTGCTCCAGTTGGTCCTTTTTAATTTGTTTTTAAGTGATGTTAAGGTGGTTATAATGGTAGCAGGATCATTACATGAGATTGTTGTGCTCCAGTTGGTCCTTTTCAATTTGTGTCTAAGGGATGTTAAGGTGGTTATAATGGTAGCAGGATCATTAAATGAGGTTGTTGTGCTCCAGTTGGTCCTTTTCAATTTGTGTCTAAGGGATGTTAAGGTGGTTATAATGGTAGCAGGATCATTAAATGAGGTTGTTGTGCTCCAGTTGGTCCTTTTCAATTTGTTTTTAAGGGATGTTAAGGTGGTTATAATGGTAGCAGGATCATTAAATGAGGTTGTTGTGCTCCAGTTGGTCCTTTTTAATTTGTTTTTAAGGGATGTTAAGGTGGTTATAATGGTAGCAGGATCATTAATTGAGATTGTTGTGCTCCAGTTGGTCCTTTTAATTTGTTTTAAGGGATGTTAAGGTGGTTATAATGGTAGCAGGATCATTAAATGAGATTGTTGTGCTCCAGTTGGTCCTTTTAATTTGTTTTAAGGGATGTTAATGTGGTTATAATGGTAGCAGGATCATTAAATGAGGTTGTTGTGCCCCAGTTGGTCCTTTTAATTTGTTTTAAGGGATGTTAAGGTGGTTATAATGGTAGCAGGATCATTAAATGAGGTTGTTCTTCTCCAATTGGTCCTTTTAATTTGTTTTAAGGGATGTTAAGGTGGTTATAATGGTAGCAGGATCATTAAATGAGATTGTTGTGCTCCAGTTGGTCCTTTTAATTTGTTTTTACGGGATGTTAATGTGGTTATAATGGTAGCAGGATCATTAAATGAGATTGTTGTGCTCCAGTTGGTCCTTTTTAATTTGTTTGTAAGGGATGTTAAGGTGGTTATAATGGTAGCAGGATCATTAAATGAGATTGTTGTGCTCCAGTTGGTCCTTTTTAATTTGTTTTTAAGGGATGTTAAGGTGGTTATAATGGTAGCAGGATCATTAAATGAGATTGTTGTGCTCCAGTTGGTCCTTTTAATTTGTTTTTAAGGGATGTTAAGGTGGTTATAATGGTAGCAGGATCATTAAATGAGATTGTTGTGCTCCAGTTGGTCCTTTCAATTTGTTTTTAAGGGATGTTAATGTGGTTATAATGGTAGCAGGATCATTAAATGAGATTGTTGTGCTCCAGTTGGTCCTTTTTAATTTGTTTTTAAGGGATGTTAATGTGGTTATAATGGTAGCAGGATCATTAAATGAGGTTGTTGTGCTCCAGTTGGTCCTTTTCAATTTGTGTCTAAGGGATGTTAAGGTGGTTATAATGGTAGCAGGATCATTAAATGAGATTGTTGTGCTCCAGTTGGTCCTTTTTAATTAGTTTTTAATTGATGTTAAGGTGGTTATAATGGTAGCAGGATCATTAAATGAGATTGTTGTGCTCCAGTTGGTCCTTTTTAATTTGTTTATAAGGGATGTTAAGGTGGTTATAATGGTAGCAGGATCATTAAATGAGATTGTTGTGCTCCAGTTGGTCCTTTTTAATTTGTTTTTAAGGGATGTTAAGGTGGTTATAATGGTAGCAGGATCATTAAATGAGATTGTTGTGCTCCAGTTGGTCCTTTTCAATTTGTTTTTAAGGGATGTTAAGGTGGTTATAATGGTAGCAGGATCATTAAATGAGATTGTTGTGCTCCAGTTGGTCCTTTTAATTTGTTTTTAAGGGATGTTAAGGTGGTTATAATGGTAGCAGGATCATTAAATGAGGTTGTTGTGCTCCAGTTGGTCCTTTTTAATTTGTTTTTAAGGGATGTTAATGTGGTTATAATGGTAGCAGGATCATTAAATGAGATTGTTGTGCTCCAGTTGGTCCTTTTTAATTAGTTTTTAATTGATGTTAAGGTGGTTATAATGGTAGCAGGATCATTAAATGAGGTTGTTGTGCTCCAGTTGGTCCTTTTCAATTTGTTTTTAAGGGATGTTAAGGTGGTTATAATGGTAGCAGGATCATTAAATGAGATTGTTGTGCTCCAGTTGGTCCTTTTTAATTTGTTTTTAAGGGATGTTAAGGTGGTTATAATGGTAGCAGGATCATTAAATGAGATTGTTGTGCTCCAGTTGGTCCTTTTCAATTTGTTTTTAAGGGATGTTAAGGTGGTTATAATGGTAGCAGGATCATTAAATGAGGTTGTTGTGCTCCAGTTGGTCCTTTTTAATTTGTTTTTAAGGGATGTTAAGGTGGTTATAATGGTAGCAGGATCATTAAATGAGATTGTTGTGCTCCAGTTGGTCCTTTTCAATTTGTATTTAAGGGATGTTAAGGTGGTTATAATGGTAGCAGGATCATTAAATGAGATTGTTGTGCTCCAGTTGGTCCTTTTTAATTTGTTTTTAAGGGATGTTAATGTGGTTATAATGGTAGCAGGATCATTAAATGAGATTGTTGTGCTCCAGTTGGTCCTTTTCAATTTGTTTTTAAGGGATGTTAAGGTGGTTATAATGGTAGCAGGATCATTAAATGAGGTTGTTGTGCTCCAGTTGGTCCTTTTTAATTTGTTTTTAAGGGATGTTAAGGTGGTTATAATGGTAGCAGGATCATTAAATGAGATTGTTGTGCTCCAGTTGGTCCTTTTTAATTTGTTTAGGGATGTTAAGGTGGTTATAATGGTAGCAGGATCATTAAATGAGATTGTTGTGCTCCAGTTGGTCCTTTTTAATTTGTTTTTAAGGGATGTTAAGGTGGTTATAATGGTAGCAGGATCATTACATGAGATTGTTGTGCTCCAGTTGGTCCTTTTTAATTTGTTTTTAAGGGATGTTAATGTGGTTATAATGGTAGCAGGATCATTACATGAGATTGTTGTGCTCCAGTTGGTCCTTTTTAATTTGTTTTTAAGGGACGTGATATTTTTCCTGTGCTTTAAGGCTAAATGATATTACGAGAGGTGATAATTTGCTGGCAGATGTTCGTAATTTGAAGGATATGGGTCGATGGTTACTGAGGCTAGGGGGAAGAATTTATTTTTGACATTAGTTTAGAGCAGTTTATTATGAATCTGTCTGAACCTGTGTTTGAACAGCCAAGAAAAACAAAGTAAAATCCAAATGTTCAAAGAAGAAAACACCACGACCAATCGATCCAGCCAAATAATCCTTAAAATAAACTTTTATTCGATGCTAAACATACTATTAAACACAGTAAATCAAGCGCTTTCGCCTGATAATATCAGGCTTTATCAAGATACTTCTTTGAAGGATGTGCTGCACTTTAAATACCACCATGAGTTTCCGGTTAACAATTAATTACATATAATTAAACAATTAATTAATATTTAAAGTGCAGAATGCATTAAACACTAACAATAAAATAAATGTGTACCTACATTCATTGTCTTAAAATGAACTGGCCAACAATTTTATTTATGTAGAACTTTTTCAAAATTGCTATGCATTTACGTATCCTAAGTGTGAATCATGTATTCTGGGAAATCCTTAACAAATATTGTTATTCTTTTATAGAATTACGTTTCATTAATAGGAACACCTGGTATGATGTAACTTACAAACTCTAAAATCTCCAACAACAAACTCTTGGTGAATAAATAAATAAATATTCCTATTATTATTATAAACGTTAAAAACCTCATAAATAGATAATAAATAAATAATAATTTAAACTGTTAATCAATAATTACTAAAATGTAATAAAATATTGGTCATTAAGCCTAATACGCCACCAATATACTTTTTATGTGGCGTTTGTTCATAAAAATTATTAATCCATTTTCTTCATATAATAGGAAAACCAATCTTATGAGTAGTAGGTTTACAACCAAAGTGCATATGCCTATTAAAAATTGACCTTTGAACCGTGTATTAACCTGAACACCAGTGCATTCCTATAAATAAATTGTTAATAATATTTTGTTTTATTATATTACAAAGTTCTACATAAATAAAATTGTTGGCCAGTTCATTTTAAGACAATGAATGTAGGTACACATTTATTTTATTGTTAGTGTTTAATGCATTCTGCACTTTAAATATTAATTGTTTAATTATATGTAATTAATTGTTAACCGGAAACTCATGGTGGTATTTAAAGTGCAGCACATCCTTCAAAGAAGTATCTTGATAAAGCCTGATATTATCAGGCGAAAGCGCTTGATTTACTGTGTTTAATAGTATGTTTAGCATCGAATAAAAGTTTATTTTAAGGATTATTTGGCTGGATCGATTGGTCGTGGTGTTTTCTTCTTTGAACCTGTGTTTACCAGTGAGGAAGTTTGGTCTGGTAGGTTCAGAGATGAGGTGGGTCAGCCTGTGTTACTATGTTTGTCAAGTCGCATCTGTTAGGCACTAGAAGATTTATGCTAAAATCTCAGAAGATGATTCAGTTCTTTGTGGATTTAGTTGTTTGGGGTGCTTTGTTTAGCACAGCTTGAAATGCACCAGTGTTGGGGTGTAGACTTATGATAGTTACAAACAAGGAGTTCATGACATTAAGTTTTATGACTAGCCAGATGATGTCATCATCATCATTTTTGGAGGCATTTTATCCCAAGAAAGATGGTAATGTCTTGTATTTAGTAAAAGTGAGTGTTCCCCCCTCCTTGTCTTCGGCCTGGTCTTGGATTTGTCACTTAGGAAATGGTAGGTTAGGGCTGGGGTGTCTGCTTTGAACCAGGGTTTGGTGATTCCTGTTATGCAAGGCTTGCGAGAGATTTTGAAAATGTTTATTTGCTCTAGTTTATTTGGCAAGCTGCTTACACTGACTAGTAGTATTTTAAGTTGTCGGCTATTGACAGTAGATATTTTGAGAGGAGTGATTCTGTTAAGATTGTATGGTCCTGGGATGGATTTGATGTGGCATTGAAAGAAGAGTGATTATGTTAACTTGGTGTGGTCCTTGGATGGATTTGATGTGGCTGTGAGAGGCGTGATTATGTTAAGATGGTATGGTCCTTGGATGTAGATGATGTGGCTGTGAGAGGAGTGATTATGTTAAGAGGTATGGTCCTGGGATGGATTTGTTGTGGCGTTGAAGGAAGAGTGATTATGTTAACATGGTATGGTCCTGGGATGGAATTGATGTGGCTGTGAGAGGAGTGATTATGTTAAGATGGTATGTTCCTGGGATGGATTTGATGTGCGTATGAGAGGAGTGATTATGTAAGATGGTATGTTCCTGGGATGGATTTGATGTGGGTATGAGAGGAGTGATTATGTTAAGGTGATATGGTCCTAGGATGGATTTGATGTGGCATTAAAGGAAGAGTGATTATGTTAACATGGTATGGTCCCGGGACGGATTTGATGTGGCTATGAAAGAGGAGTATGTGTATGAGGGGGGAATCCTAATAGTGAATTTGAGAAATATTGGCAAGTGATTTGAAAATTTGTTTGTATTTTGGTGTGGAGGTGTTTGTGATGGTTGGTTTGATGGTTTGAATGGGCTGGAGGGGTATCTGTTGCTGGTATGGCTACGTATGCTATGTGAGAGAGTATCTTGTGAGAAAGTGATGAAATTGGCTGTTGGGATTGAGTGATTTTTCATTGTGAGTGGTTTTGTGGGATGTTTACAATTTTCACTGTGTGAGTGGTTTTGTGGGATGTTTGCAATTATATGGCTGGAGGGAATGAGTAGAAAAGAGAAGTTGCATTTTGGGGGAATGTAGTGTGCTTTGGAATTGTTTGGGTTTGATAATGGTGAATCTGGTGTTATATTAAGATTCGTATCAGCTGAGATTTTTTTTGTGGGGGTCCTTTCTTGTGGTAGTCGTTTGGTAAAGGTTTTGATTACATTAATGCTTTTATTTTTAAGTTTTTGGATGTAAGCATGTAATGGCTCTTTACAAGGTGTTGGTGCACTAAGCTGATAAATCAAATGATCTAGGAGATGGGTGATTAATTGCGGGCGGGAGGGGAGAGTTGCAGATTGTAGCTCCTACATACATCCACTGATGGTAGCTAGTCAGTTTGCAGAGAGGACAGGCATGCAGACCATGAACTTGGATGAGTACCCTTCCAGAGGGTAGAATCAGATAAGATGGCTACTAGTTGTATAGCCATTGATGTTCTTTGTGTTTCACTGCTGCAGTCCTGGCTTGTAGGAATTCCTGCCGTGTAGCCCTCAACTGACCGGATTACCATAGAAAACTGATTGCTCCTCCCAGGCTGGTGGATACCCTGACTGATGTCGGTATTCTGTGGTATAAAGGTAGCCGGCCTGCATCATCATTTTAGTCTTATCTTGCCGTCGGAGCCCAAAGCAGTGTTCAAATGTCAGTCGGTCAGCCCCAGAGAGAAGTCATCGTCGGAAAGGTAAGTACTCTATTGGGGAACTCCTTTCTTTTCCTTTAACTCATGTCAGATAAAGTAAATAATTGTCTGCACTGTGGTAAGCAAATCCCACACACAGACTTTCACTCACTGTGTCACCTGTTTAGGCCCAGAGCATGATGTCCCTAGTTGCCATTTCTTTATTTTTTGTGCTCATTTTAAAATTGACTATTGTGCTCATTTTAAAATTGACTATTGGGCATAAGGCTGAATTTTTAGGAAGGTTCCTGAGTCAAGAATCTTCTCAATCATGTCTGATGGCATCTGCCAATCATTCCGAAATTGAGCAACTTAGGCAAAAGAAAGAAAAAAAAAAAGAAACAAAAGCTTAGGTCTTTGGATGACAACCATTGGCCGTCTGCCTCTCCCTCTAGGCGTGTGATCCTTGAGGAAGGTGAGGTGCTTTAGCAGCCCCCTTTAGTGTCTGAAATTGTGACGCTGGCCTCTTTTGAGACCAAATGAGGATGGCATGCCGTCAGTCCCATCTACGTCTATGCAAGCCCTTGTATATGGCTTGTTGGTCGGGTCCGGGGCCGCTTCGCAGGCCTTGGCTTCTAAAGAGCATTTTTCTGTGGTGATGCTCTATCAAGGCCTCGGCTTACACAGGTGCTTTTTCACTCTTCCAGAGAGACAGGAGCTACGTCATTGGGCGCACCTAGGCCTAAGGCCAAAGCCACCCTAAAGAGAGAGGTACGGTGGCAGGGCCTTCGCCTAGACCTACTGGGTCCCTTTTACAGGGATCCCAGCAGGATTTGATTAGATTAGCTGAGGACCTGATTTCTATTGCTAGGTCAAGACAGGCCACAGGGGATGTCTCACCAGGAAAAAGGAAAAAGTATGCTTCTCAGATCCTTTTCAATCAGATGAATGTCAGACCTAGAGGAGTTGGGTTTGAAGAAGGTCCCCTCCTGTACGTCCTCTGATGAGTCTGATTTAGAGGAGGACCTTGCCTCTGCCCCCCAAGAGGATTTCATCTTTCCAAAGACCCTCCATGCTGTGAGACAGCATTTTCAGTGGGATGCACAGAAATATTCCCAGTCCAAAAATAAAGTTAGGGAGTTCCTGGATCTACCCGAACACAAACTACTGGCTAGTCCCCGCATTTTATAGATAGTGGAAGATGTTTTCCAGTATTCCTCCTTGAATCCTAATTCCCTTCTTCCTGCCCCATGTAAACCAAACAGGTTTTATAGGGTACAGGACTCCCACAAATACCTTTTAAAAACTCCTGCTGACCATGATGTGGTCAGTCCGGGGCCCAATGGGGCTAGCACCAGTTCATCCAGGAACACTTTGCCTACAGATAAAGAGTAGAGCCCTTGATTAGTTTGTGAAAAAGGTATATACATCTGACACTCTTTCTGTGAGGGTGCTCAACTGTCAATTCCATGTGATCAACTGTCAGCAAACCATTTTAGATCTGCTCAAACAGGAGGTCACCTCCCTAGAGGATAAAAACCTAGATCTCTCACTCCACTTCCCAGGTTGTTAAACATTCATTACACTGTGGTTATGATGCCATGGAGGCTTCTTGCAGGGCAGCTGCAACTGACTCATTTATTAGAAGGCATGGCTTAGGGAGCAATCTCTTCCTGATCATGATAAATTAAACCTCCTGCATGCTCATTTGGGCAGAGACTGTCTCTTTAGTCCTAAGGCAGAGGCAGTTCTCAAAAAGATGCAGGACAAAACGAAGTTTATGAAAACTGTGAAGGACTTCCTCCAAGTGCAGCCTCCCAGGTTCATTAGGAACTTTCCAACTAAGCACTAGTCATTTCCCTCCCAACTTTGGGCTAGACAGAGGAAACCACAGTGGACCAGAATCCACAGGCAGCACCAACAGCTGCAAAGAAGCAGGCATTGGACCTCTGAGGCTCCCAGGCAAGGGAATTCTAGGTCCCAAGCCCCTGTCAGAGAGAAACTAAGTCATCCACCCCCTCCCCCACTCCAAGATTATTTGGAAGATTGTCACTCGTCAAAGATGACTGGGCCCATATCACTTCAGACAAGTGGGTTCTAGACATTGTTTCAAATGGTTACAGACTCACTCTCAAAGAGCCTTTAAAATACTCTGGTTATCCAGATGTCCCACAAAATCAAAAATCAGAGATCCTGGCCCAGATTCAGATCTTGCGCTGTCAGGGAGCTGTGGAACCAGTTCCAGAAGATTAAAAAGGCAAATGATTCTACTACAGGCTATTTCTGGTTCGCAGAAAGGAAGGCACTTGAAGCCCCATCTTGGACACGTCCAACCTCAATCAATTCCAAAGTTAAAAATGACTCTTCACAAGCTATTACACATGATAACCCCTCAGGCCATCATGGTCTCACTAGACCTAAAAGATGCCTATCTGCACATTCCAATTCAAAATTATCACAGAAGCTTTCTTCACTTCAGGGTGGGCTGCAGTCACGGTCAGTTCTTAGCACTGCCCTTTAGCTTATCTACTGCTTCAGGGGGGTCAGAAAGAGTCTAGCACTTGCAGTTGCTTTCTGCAGGACCAGGGAGGTCCAAATATACCCTTACCTGGATGATTGCCTGATATAGGCCACAGACCTGTCAAACTTCCTCAAGGACCTGAAGTTCACCTAAGATGATCTCTCCTCCCTGGGATTCATAGTAAATCTTCAGAAATCCAACACTGTCCCAACCAAAAGAATAGTTTTCTTGGGGGCACTCCTGGATTCTTCACTTCAAAAGGCATTTCTTCCTCCAGACAAAGCCTTCTTTTTGACAAACTGCTTCCAAAAAATCCAACAGAAACATTGCATCTCAGCCAGATAGTTTCTCCGTACACTAGGATATATGGCATCATGTGTCCGCATGGTTCCCCCTGGCCAGGCTACACATGAGGAAGCTTCAGTGGTACCTGAAGAACATATGGTGCCAGAGCTCTCAGTCTCTAGAGACCAAGATACAGCTGATCTGTTGTCTCAAACAAGAGTTTGCATGGTGGGTACAGGCTTGTATCCAAAATCAGGGCCTTCCCTTCAGTTTCAATCCACAAGGCCAAACCCTCATCACTGATGCTTCAGAGACAGCCTGGGGGGCTCACTTTCAATGCCTCCAATCCCAGGGGAAGTGGGAGGTTCAGTTCAAGGGCAGATACATCAGTTGGAAAGAACTTACAGCAGTGCAAAAAGGCCTGATAGTCTTCATAGAAAAATGGGAACCAGGGATACTGTTAGTAAAAACAAACAGTACCACAGTCATGCAGCACATAAACAGGCAGGGAGACACACACACTTATCCCCTGTGCCTCCTAGCGATACAAGTCTGGGAAACTGCACACTCTTAGGGGTTGCATCTCATGGCACAATACCTTCCAGGGGCTCCAGATGCTGTAGTAGATCCTCAGCAGAAACTTGATGGACCCTTATAAATGGCATGTGCATAGGGAAATTTTTCTCAGCATGACTTGGAGATGGTGTGCCCCACAGGTAGACCTCTTTGCCAACAAGGAAAACAGCACCTGAAAAAATTCTATGCCAGGATCAAACAGAAATCTGCCTGAAAAACAGATGTTTTCTCCTTCCCTTGGACTCGCCTCTCTTTGTTTATGCATTCCCCCCTTACCCCTTCTGCCTCGAGTGCTTCTAAAGATAAGGGGAGAGGGCCCAAGGGCAATACTGATAGCACCAGACTGGCCCAAACAGCACTGGTATCCTCTCCTCATTCAACCCTAGAGCTTTAGGGCTCCCTGTCTCTAAACACACTATTTCCAGCTGGATCTCTAAAGCCATTTCCTTCTGCCATGAGCACCATGGAAAAAGCCTCCCTTCTGTTAAGGCACACTGTACCAGAGCTGTTGCTTCCTCTGGCGCCGTCTTCAAAGGAATGGACACTAACTCTGTTCTGGAGGCAGCCACCTGGTCTTCAGTCCATACATTCACCAAACATTACAAGTTGGACATTTCCAGTTCTAGGGCAGAGTTTGCAAGGACTGATGTTCTTCGTGTTTCACTCTTGCAGTCATTACATTTGGGTAATCCTGCTGGCAGGTTGCCCTCAGCCGGTCTGAATTGCTCAGTCTTTTTTGCCGCGCAGTGCCTGAAGCAGAAGCAGTTCGCAAGTGCCGGTCAGCCGATTCCTGAGATTTTCGTGTTTGAGTTTCAGATCTGAAATCTTCAATAAAGCAAAGTACCCCATTGGGAAACTTTTTTCTTGCTCCAGACCAATGTCAGAAAAAGTTAATTGTATTTCTTGTGGAAAGCAAATACCTCATAAGGATTTTCATTCTTACTGTATTCCTTGCTTAGGCCCTGATCACAATGTTACTGGTTGTCGGTTTTGTGCTAGATTTAACCAACGCACTATTAAGCGTCTGTATGATTTTGCTTTAAACTTTTTTGGACACCGGTTTAATTACCCTGAAATGTCGTCGAATAGCCATCCGACTACCGGAGTTTACAAAAAATGCAAAGAAAAGGATAAAGAAAAACAACCGAGGCCCAAAACCAACAACGAAGCTTCTCCTAAGCCAGTCGGCGGTTCTCAGTGAGGTGCTTTTGCAGCCCCTGACGCCCGCTACTTTAGAGTCACAGGCCACTATAGACTCCCACGTGGAGTTGGCCATGCCGTTGGATACTCAAGGTATCGGAGCCTCGGACGCTAATCCCTCAGATGGGTACGGAGCCGCTGAGCATGTACCGGCTTCTGAGGGTGTATTCAGACCTAAACATCTTTACATTAAAACAACTTCAGCTTCAAAGGCAAAGACTAAAGCACCTTCTAAAGCAAGGAAACAATCTCGAGCCACGTGGACAGGCCTCTATGCCCAAAAAACAGATGCTCAAAATGGCCGAAGACTTGATTACCTTGATCAGGGGTTCCCATCCCCCTCCTGATAAGAGGCCTAGGCAAGATACTGACTATGAATCTTCAGATCAGGTTTCTATTTCTTCTGATTCCTCTTCTGATCAGCAATATTCTCTTCCCTCCTATGAGGATTCTGATGCTGAAGAATC
Source organism: Protopterus annectens (assembly GCF_019279795.1). Taxonomy (NCBI): domain Eukaryota; kingdom Metazoa; phylum Chordata; order Ceratodontiformes; family Protopteridae; genus Protopterus; species Protopterus annectens. Next base: position 312,495 of record NC_056743.1, on the reverse strand, counting down.
TATACCTTCCGCATCTCCTCCTGAGGACTATTCCTTTGGGGAAACCTTGCATACCATGAGGGAGCATTTCCGCTGGGAGAGCCAAGATTTTTCAGAATCTAAAAAGAGTCTCAGGGATTTTCTTTTACTACCCAGCACAGGCCTCTAGCCATTCCACCTGTGTTAGACATTGTAGATTATGTATTTTCGGAGTCTAGTCTGACCCCTGACTCCTTACTCCCAGCTCCTGTTAAGCCTGACAGATATTACAGGGTTCCTGACTCACACAAATTTCTTTTTAGAAACCCTGCTGCTGACCCAGAAACAATTTCACATGGTCCAAAGGGAGATAAGGCTTCCACTGCAAAAAACTAAACCCCCTCTGACAGAGATTCAAGGGCACTGGATAGATGGGAAAAAAGGTTTACACATCTGCAACTTTGGCTATAAGGGCCTTAAACTGTCCATTTCATATGCTTAAGTATCAGCAGCATGTCATGGGATTGCTTAAACAGAAAATGTTGTTAAATTCTGAATGTGCAGAAAACAAGGAAATGCAGGATTTATTGCATGCAGCAGAACAAGCTGGAAAACATACTTTGCAATGTGGTTTTGATTCTTTGGAGGCCTCCTGCAGGGTCGCAGTTACGGGTTCTGTAATTAGGAGGCATGCTTGGTTAAAGGAACAAAATCTGCCTGATCATGTTAAAGTAAAATTACTAGATGCACCTTTACAACATGATACTATGTTTGGTGTTAAGGCAGAAGAGGTGTTAAAGAAAATGGAGGACAAAGCTAAATCTATGCAAACTATCAAAGATTTTTTACAAGTACAGCCACCTAGGTTTAGTAGACACTGGCCTACAAAAAATTGGTCTTTTCCTGTGTCAGACAGACCTCAAAGGGGCAGATCCCAGGCGCAAGGTTCTTATAGGCCCAAGCAATGGGGGGCTTCTACCTCCAAAGCTGGGGAAGATAGATCACAAACGTACATAAAACAGTCCCAATGACTTCCCCCTGCCAGCACCAAGCACTTATCTTCTGGCAGCACCCTTAGGGGGGAAAATTAGCACTTTTTGCTCAAAATTGGTACATCATAACACAGGACAAGTGGGTTCCAAACATAGTGTCACAAGGCTACAAGTTCTATTTCCATACTCTGCCAAAGGCAAATGGCTGGCCAGATCTGCCAAAAATCAATGGGAGAGGCACAAAAACAAGTCTCATCCCTCATGGACATGGGGGCCATTCAACAAGTACCAGAGCAAGAGCAGGGACAAGGATTTTACTCAAGACTGTCCTTTGTACACAGAAAGGACAAGGCTTCGAGGGCGATACTGGACCTATCTATTCTGAACACATACCTGGACATTCCGAAATTCAAAATGTTGACTTTGCAGCAGCTTCTGCCCATGCTGGGCAAGAATGCTTGGCTTGTGACTTTAGACCTAAAAGAGGCATACCTGCATGTTCCAATCAGACAATCATGCAGAAGATACCTAAGATTCAAAGCTGGTTCAATGCATTACCAATTCTCTGCACTGCCCTTTGGCTTATCTACTGCACCCAGGGTCTTTACAAAGTGACTGGCACCAGTAATTGCATTCTGCAGACAAAGAGGAATACAAATATATCCTTACTTGGACGACTGTCTCATTCAAGCAGAGAACAAGGACATTCTACTTCAACATCTGGCGTTTGTAAAAACACTTCTAACATGCTTAGGGTACACAGTCAACAAAAAGAAATCAAAACTAGTACCCTCACAAGAGATAATATTCCTGGGTGCAAACTTGAATACAACTGCCCAGATGGCTTATCTCATGCCAGACAAACAAAGGCAACTGACTACCTATTTCAAAATGTTGGTAACAAAGGCCCAGTTATCTGCAAGAAAAACTCTGCAGGCTTTGGTCTTCATGGCCTCCTGCATCCTACTAATTCCATATGCAAGACTGCATATGAGGAGACTTCAATGGTACCTAAAAAGTGTTTGGACTCAACATTGCCACAGCCTGGAAACAGTCATTACTCTCATTCCCTGCCTGCAACAGGAGTTTTGATGGTGGGCAAAGGCTTGTCACCAGAACAAGGGACAGCCATTCACAAGCAAACACAGGAGGGTTATGGCTGACAAAGTTTGCAGATGACTGCAAACTGGGCGCCATAGTCGAAAACACATCTGACACAGATATCCTTCAGAAGGGCCTCACAGAAATGGATAACTGGTGCCAGAGCCATGGCCTAAAGTTAAATGCCAAGAAATGCATAGTAAAACAAGGTTACCCATAGCTACCATATAGGTGGCAATCCACTGAGCACAGAAGAAGTCATCAGGGATCTGGGGACCCAGGTTGACAGTAGCCTTTCGTTTAACACTCATGTTGCTAAAGTAGTTAGGAAAACCTTCTACATTGCCCACCTGATCATGAAGGGATTCACATCTAGATCAGAGGTCATCACCCCCGGTACACATCACTCATTAGAGCTATGATTGAGTACAATGCCCCATTCGGAATGTATCTGACCAGACACCTGCAGCAGCTGGAAAGGCCCAAAGTTCCTCACCAAAAGGATAAAGGGTCTCAAAATATGTCTTATGACTGAAAGAACTCCAGCTCTATTCAGTCTCATACCGCTTGCTCAGAGGTGACCTGTGCCTGACATATAAGGCCATGTCAAACCCTGATTTGATGAATATGCTTCACCTCAAAAATCTAGATCCCTCAGAACCACAAGGGGAGACTTAAACCTTGACACGGTTATTAATAGAACATGCTGGAGGGACAGATTCATCACCCAGAGACTCCCTATGCTGTGGAACAAAATCCCGATACAAGTGAGGCAGAGCACCTCGCTGGCCTTGTTCAAGAGGAATCTTGACCAATGGATGGGGGATCGCAGATATACCCCAGGGATTACTTCAGTGTCACTGCTTGACAGAGGCACAGCAAAATAATAGGCATAGTTTTATTCAAACTAGGGTGGAAAGCCAAATAACTATGGGCTAGGCTTATAAATGCCCTTGGGCAGATAGCCTAGTATGAACCTATGAACCTATGAACCTCCAGCCAGGCAGACACTAACAACGGATGCATCAGACTATGCCTGGGGAGCCCACATGGCAGGAAGATGCATTCATGGTACATGGTCCTCAAACCAAATGCATCTACATATCAATCAAAAAGAAATGCTAGCTGTTCAAAATGCCCTGACAGCCTTCAAGGACCTACTTCAACTGGGACAACTACTGATAAAGACAGACACCACCACGGTCATGTGGTGCTATATAAACAAGCAGGGGGGGGCACACATTCTTACCCCCCTTTGCAGACTAGCAATGACCTAGTGGGACACAGCTTTGACTTACCAAGTACATCTGCAGGCACAATTCCTGCTAGGAAAGGAAAATATTCTGGCAGACTAACTAAGGAGAAACCTCATGGATCCCCACGAGTGGAAGCTGGATCCACAAGTCCAGCATGATAACAAGGAAATGGGGATGCCCGGACGTAGATCTATTTGCCTCCCCTCTCAATTACCAACTAAAAAGATTCTGCACAAAGACTTATCACAGACAAGCATGGAAAGTGGACGCCCTATCCTTCAGCTGGAAAAACCTGTCAGTATATGCCTTTCCTCCACTGCCTGTCCTCCCCAAGGTGCTCTTAAAGGTCAGACAGGAGAAGCCAAAGATGATACTGATTGCCCCAGACTGGCCACGTCAGTACTGGTATCCAATGCTAAGGAACTTATCTCTATACCCAGCTTGGACCTTACCTCAAATACCTCGACTACTGTCCCAGCAAAACAATCAGATTATGCACAGCTAACTCAGGACATTAAACTTGGCAGCATGGCGGATAATGTAGTCATACAAAAAACACCACTCAGCAAAGCTGTGATGGATGTCATTCTGGAAGCCAGAAGGCCTAGTACTAGAAAATCTTATGTTGGAAAATGGAAAAGATTCTGTGCCTGGAACCAGGCACAAGGAACTGATACAGCAGTACCAAATTCCTCAGATTTTACAATATTTAACTGAGATGCTGGACAAAGGCCTATCTTTTTCGTCAATTAAAATTCATGCCTCTGCCATTTCGGCTCATTACAATACAGAGCCACCACTTCTTTCTCACCCTTTATTAAGGCAGTACCTCAGAGGAGCCAAAAATTTAAGGCCCCCAAGGAGACTACTAATACCTGCATGGGACCTCAACTTTGTCTTGGAAAAGCTCACACTGCCTCCTTTTGAACCAGCTGCTACTGCTGATATGAAGTTTTTATCTTGGAAAACAGCTTTGCTCTTAGCAATTACTTCTGCAAGATAAGTTTCAGAGCTACAGGCGCTCATGGCTGTGGAACCTTTTATCATTTTTCATCCAGACAGGGTCTCCCTGAGGACAAACCCAACATTTATGCCTAAAGTAGTGTCCAGTGTGGCTCTTAACCAAGCCATCCGTCTGCCAATCTTTTACCCAAATCCACAGAACAAAGGAGAGAGAATTCTAGATTTTTTGGACATACACAGACAGCTTAGATTCTACTTGGACAGAACCAAAGCTTTCAGGAAGACAGAGCAAATACTAGTGGCATATACTGCAGGATCGCAAGGAAAGCCAATCTCAAAGCAGACTAGTTCTAAATGGTTAGGCCACTGCATTCGTTTCTGCTACTTACACCATGGCAAACCAGTGCCTAAGGGCATTAGGCCTCATTCCACTAGAGCTGCAGCCACCTCAGCAGCCTTTCTCTGGGGAGTACCAACCAGAGACATTTTAGAGGCGGCTACTTGGAGTTCAGTGCACACCTTCACAAAGCATTATCATCTGCCACTCTACTCTAAATCCAGGGCAGGTTTTGCCACTGCAGTCCTGCAGGGCCTCATAGCCGCTCCTACTGCTGTCTTGTTCAAGCCTCCCAACCATGGCTTTGGGACTCTACCCAAATGTAATGACTGCAACAGTGAAACATGAAGAACATAGTACAGTTGTGTACACTTACCATAAATATAGATGTTCGAGTGTGTTCACTGTTGCAGTCCAGGTTACCCACCTGCCTTCCCCCTTTTTTCTTTTGGATCTTATCTTTCCTTCTCTGATTTATACTACCTATGTGGTGTATTTGCTTATAGATGAAGGTACAATTTATATTGGTGTATTTATGAGTATATAAAGTTTGGGGCACCTGACATCTGGGGCAAGAAAAACTAAAGAAAATTGTGTCGGTTGCTTCTTTTATACCCCTGACAACCTGACGTCAGGGAATGGGCAACAGCAGCCGACGCAGGACCCAAGACTTTGGAATTCAGGCCAACTGAGGGCAACCTGCCAGCAGGATTACCCACATGTAATGACTGCTACAGTGAATATACTCAAACATCTACATTTATGGTAAGTGTACACAACTGTACTTTCTCCATGGCTTCATGGAAAGCTCCTCTGCCCCTTCCCTCATGGATCTCTGGCATTCTCCCTCATGTTAAGAACACTGCAGCAGAAGAATAGAAGGACATAGAATACAATCTTACCATAACATTAGAGGTCCTTCTCTTCTCTGTTGCAATATTCCATCCCTCCTTCCCTCTCCCTGACTTTGTTATTCCTTGGATACAGAGGCGCCAGAAGTTGTTGAAGACTGAGGGGGCGGAGGGTGAGAGGGGCACTTAGTAATCTAAAAAGGGCAATTTTTTTAAACTATTTACTACCACAACATAGGTTCACTTGGAGGACATTTTAAGCATAGCCAGTTTCCCTTTTGGTGCTTGAATTAAACATTTCCTGATTGGTCTTGCCAATCCTATGGCTGATAATTGTATAATAGCCCTAGTGAGAATAAATGTGATCATACTGTAGATAATTTGATGGGACCCATGTAAGGGATGCAGCATTTAAGAACTTCCTTTCCATTAGTGGCACGAGGGGCAATCCTGGAGTACATTTTCTATTACCTATCCTTAGATCCATGTTGCATTTGAATGTGGACAGGGATGAGCTTTGTTTTACTTGAATGGATAGTCTGTTCTGGAACAGTGGTAGCCTCTGTGATATATATCCATCTCTCCACAACATTCAGTTTAGATACCTGGACTGAGTATTTCTGATGCCATTTGACTTGCTGATGTTCAGTAGGTCCATCTGTATCAGGTCAGAGGATGCCTTGTATGCCAGACATGTCACCTCTAAGCACTCTGTAGGATACTGAGTATGTTGATAAATCTTTGAGGTGGTACATGCAAGACCTGCTGTTTAGGACTTGCATCCTTTTAGTAAGCTATCTGTGTGAGTATTCCAATGATTGCATGGGTCTGGACAGATACATGCCAAAGTGGGCATTATACAAAATGATTGACCCTAATGAGGGCTCTGTAGAGGGGGACAATAACATCTCTAGATCTAGTCAAAATTAATTTGTTTATAAGCTGTCCAATATAGAAAGACTTTCTTAAGATTATGGGCACATGTTGGTCAAAAGTTAGGTCACTGTACACACAAGTTCCCAAATGACAAACGGCTGGGTCAGTCCTAAGGGGGCATTGTCAATTTGGCAGTTCCCTGGAGTAGATGACTTCCCAAAGGATACGATAATGTATTTCTTTGAGTTTAGTTTCAATTCATGATTCTGGCACCAGTTATTGTTTGGGACAACCCTTCCTGCATGATGGCTAAGTAATTTGGGGATACAATAACTGCTCCTAGCTTGCAATCATCTCAGACTTAGCTGGCCAAAGCCCTTTGGTATTTCCTTCTACTTTTGAGATGTATAGGCCAGACAGAAAAAGTCTCAGCACAGAACACTGGGGAACTCCATTGGTGACTGGTCTCTTCCCCTATTTTGATCTCCTGCATCCTCTGAGCAAGCATACATGTACGCTTTCTGTGATTCACCTTCCTGATTGTATTAAATTATATTTCCGGCATAATACATCACCAATTGTTAGAATGTGTTTTAAATTTGTAGTAAGCAAGGAAACAAAATGTATGAACCACTGACAAAACTACCCATTTCAGAAAATTTCAACCATAAAAGGCTACTCAAACTTCTGTCATTACAATCCACCAGTATCAGTAAATATGCAAAATCTCTACAGAAGTAAGTCATCTAAGTAATTCCACATTAAAGGGATCTCTAACTAATGGAGGTGGCTGCTAGCAAACAACTTTGTTTTTCATTGTTTCATCTACAAATAAAGTGTCTGTTGCCCTTGAAGAATAAATTGCCTGTGCTACATTAAAAAAATAAGGTAGTACTTTTGCAATGGGAAATGGATGGCAAACTGATAACAGAACATAGTTACTGGGTAACTCTTCCAAAGGAGGACATTCATAGGACTGCAACATCCACTCCCTTTAAAGTACAACACAGTTACAGTATCAGTGATCCATCTGCATACTGTCGGAGTAGAACCCACAGCCTTCTGCATCAAAAGCAAGTATATTACCTGTTGTGCTCCTAACAATCCAAATAACTTAGCATAAGTAGCACTACATTTCTCTTCCCCTGAAGCTCTCAGCTCCTTGTAAAATCCACTTGACACTCTACTAAATTACCAACTTCGCAGCACAAGAAATCTGGAAAAAGCCAAAATGTATTTGGGGGGAGGCAAAGGCCAAAAACCAGGGGCACATTTTAAATATTGCTTGTATAATTGTAGAAAGTTGCTAAAATAAATTTTTTTGTTAGCATGCATTTTCTGAAAGATAGGAAGATTGAAACTTAAAGGGCTATCAATATTTAATGAATTCATTTCTCACTGTTTTGCCTGGAAACCACAAATTTTAAGAGGAAAAGACCAAAGGTATGAGCCAAATATTCTGTGAAAATCTGGACAGTTGAGAGCTATGGACTCAACTCCCTGAATCACAAGTGTAATGGGTAGAGAATTCAGGCTCTTGTTTCAGCCTGAGTAACACTAACCACCAGGTGTACCTAACTGGGGCATTTTACACACACACACACACACACACACACACACACACACACACACACACACACACACACACACACACACACACACACACACACACACACCTCTGTACTGGCATGGCTCTGGCAGCACCAACAGAGCAGTAGCAGCGTAATAACACAGAGCAATAAGAAAACAAAAACAGCTAGTTTAGTTAAACTTCTGCGCACGAATCCACGTTAACGTGAAAACTCCACTTCATTTTTTCCGACAGGTCTTGCAGCTGTAAAAGTGGGGGGGCTCCCCCTCCCTCGGGCTCTATGGTTCTGGCACCCATGGCTCCCCCTCCCTCAGGCTCTATGGTTCCGGCACTCATACTTGGATGTACTTAACCTGCATACTCCCTTAAACAGGTGTTCCTCCTGGGGCACTCAGGTCTGAGTAGGGTGCGGGCATGCGTCACTTTTATGGCCGATGTCTGACAGCAGCCTACGTGCGACATACCATGCACCCCAGTAGTAAATGTCTTTTGTATACTGGCCGACATCAGGGTGGCAGGCAACTCCCTCGTGTAAAGAATACTGCAGCAGGGAAGAGAAGGACATCTATCATTACGGTAAGATTTTGCACAGCTAATCTTTTCTTTCCACCAAGATAGAGTTTGTGTCAGAATTACCCTTCTTTCATGCCCAAGGTGGTCACTGATGCTTCTCTAAATCAAGCCATTCTTACATTATTTTTAAAAAGTGGATGTCATGGTGTACATGCGGTATAATCCTCTACGCGGGTTTTATTACTTAATCCCAGCACGAACTGCAGCGTTGCCTTGTTATTGCTGCAGAGTCTGAAAGTATAAACATCAGCAACATCAATTCTTTCACTTGCTTAACTGTAGCTGGATTCCTGTAACTTGGCAACCAGCTTTAACACTTTTTTTTCTGACTAGTGTCTCAGCCACCACATTCCTTAAGAACCGAGGAACAAACTCTCCAATGGGTTACTGCACTGTGGCTGCATTCCTAGTAAGTCCGCCAACATCTTCAGGCAAAGCCCCAGCATACTTTAGTCAGTTACTGAGATGCCCAATGCGTCTCATGAGAATCAAAAAACAATCTCTCCTGAGTGAGATAAACTGTCTTGAGCCACCAGAAAATTAAAACTCTCCAGGGCTGTTATCTGTATAGAACGGCCAGAAACTACTTTAAGCATCTAGTTAGTTCTCCCAACAAACATACAGCCAATGACAGACTACTGCCTGCCCACATCCCAAATCTTTTTGGTCCGGCCGTAATCATTCATTCTTTTTCTGATACTTGCTTTCAGGGTTATGTGGAAGCTATAGCCTAATAGCAAAGAATTAATGCCTGTTGAAGATGCCAGTCAATTGCAGACTACATACATACGCATGTGTGCGTATACACACACACACTTGTACATGCACAAAAGAATTTAGATGGTCATTAATTCACATTCCTGCATAATTTCCAGATGCGGGAGCAAACCAAAGCATCTGACAAACACTTCTTTAGTCACAGGGATGTCCCACACACTCCACATAGGTGAGCCATTAAAGAGCCAAACTAAGGGAAGAAGGCATTGTGAGGCAAGAATTCGAAGTGCTATTCCACTGTGCTTCCTGGTTGGATCTTAACTAAGCTGTTAATTTCTGGAAAGTCACTTAACTGAGTACATTACTACTAGGGATTTAGTTGTGACTGATAATACTGCCCATGGTAGTCTTCTGTTTTTGACGCCATCAGCATTGCAGCATCATTTAAACAATGTATGTTATGAAACTGCTGTTCAGAGCTCAACCTTAATTCTGCATCTGGTGTACTTTCTGTTTATTTTTAGCTTAATATTGAACCTTGGTTCTAATTATGAGGTGGTTGTCTGTTGGTACGTTAAATGCCAGGGCTGTTTCAGTTTGTAACTAATATTGATATACACACTTTGTTGTGGTTTTGTGAGTTTCACAGTGATGTGTCCCATTTTTTTGGCTGCTTTGTTATAACCATCTTACTGCCCAGCCTTCTGAGACTATGGTTCTTGCTGTCTCTGCTTTAGTTGTGAATTTTTCTGGCTAGTACTTTTCAAACGTCAGCTGTTACAGTATTAGTCATCACCCATTGTGCTGGGATATTTACCTACTTAATTCTGGATCTACTGTCTGTGGTTCTGTTTCCCCTGGGTTCACAGCCTACTTCATCTCCCTGACTTTTTGGTTTCATTCTGTGCTGTGGATGCCATCTTAGTTCTGTTGCCTTATCATCACATGTGCTTTGAGTCCTACTAGGGTCTGAAATCTAAGTGTCCAGTAATGTATTACTAATCCTTTCTTCTGTCTTGTAACATTACAACAGACTTATTTTTTGTGACATATTCCACTGATGTTCATCGTGCATACAGCTGCAGTCATTACAGATGGGTTATCCTGCCGTCAGGCAGGTCCTCGGTCGGCCGAATTCCAAAGTCTAGGTCCGGCGTCGGTTGTCGTCGCTTCTTCCCTAACGTCAGTGCAGCAGGGGTATAAAAGAGGCAGCCGACGTCATTTTCTTCAGTCTTTCTTGCCGCGCGGTGCCCGAAGCAGAAGCAGTTCGCAAGTGCCGGTCGGCCAGCTCCTGAGATTTACAAAGTATTTCAGCCGAAGTCTTCTTGAAAGCTAAGTACCCCGTTGGGGAAACTTTTCTTGCCTCAGACCGATGTCAGACAAAGTTAATAATTACATTTCATGTGGGAAGCAAATACCGCATAAGGATTTCCACTCTTTCTGTATACCTTGCTTAGGCCCAGACCACGACGTCTCGGCCTGACGTTTTTGTGCTAGATTCAACAAGTGCACTATTAAGCATCGGGCGGAGTTCACCCTTCACTTTTTTGGCAAAAAATTTAATTATATTATGTCGTCGGATACTCCAACTCCAGTTTTGAGCAAAAAACGCAAAGATAAGGACCGACATACGAGGTCCGCACCTTCTACTGTAACCACGCTAAGGCCTACTATGACACTACTTACCGGTGTCTTCAGTACGGCCCCCTACTACAGATACCGATGCCACTCCTGGAAACTCAGAATTTAGACAGGCCTGCCATTTCTCAAAGGGTCTTCAGGCCTTCCTGTTTCTCTATTAAAGCCTCACTAAATCTAAAGCAGCCATGAAAACCAAAACAGGTTCCTCAGACCCCCTCTCAGGCACCATGCCTAAAAGCAGATGCTTAAAATGGCTGAGGATTTAATTACTCTTATCAGGGTTCTCAACCCTCTGACAAAAGGCCCAGATTAGAGGAAGACTACCCTTCCTCAGATCAAATTACCTCAGAACTATCTGAGGACCAGGATTATACCTATTCTCCATTCGAAGACTCTGATGCAGAGGAGTCTATTCCCTCGTCTCCCCTGAGGACTTCTCTTTTGGGAAACCCTGCATGCATTGAGGGAACACTTTCACTGGGAAGGCCAAGATTACTCAGATTCCAAGAAAAGGCTCAGGGAATTCCCAGCATAGGCCTCCTGTTTTAGATATATTGGATGATGTGTACACAGAAGCCAGCCTTGATCCAGATTCTTTGCCTCCAGCTCCTGTTAAACCAGACAGGTATTACCGGGTTCCTGATTCTCACCAGTTCCTATATAAAAGCCATACTGCTGACCCAGAAACTATTTCACAGGGTCCCAAGGAATTAAGGCCTCTACTGCTAAAACCCATTACCTTCAGAGAGATTCCAGAGCTTTAAAAGGTGTACACCTCGGCCACTTTAACCATGAGGGCATTAAACTGTCAGTTCCATATGTTAAAGTATCAACAGTTTTTGTTATCTCAGTTGAAAAGCAAGATGAAACAACCAGAACAACCAGATTTAAAAGAGTTGCAGGATTTGTTGCATGGTGCAGAGCAAGTGGGTAAGCATACCTTGCAGTGTGGTTTTGATGCTTTAGAGGCCTCGGGGTCTGTTATAGGCATGCTAGATCATGTCAAAGCTAAATTATTAGATGCACCTCTTCAAAAAGATGTATTGTTTGGTGTTAAAGCTGAGGAGGTACTAAATAAAACGGAGGAAAAAGTGAAATCAATGCAAACAGTGAAAGATTTCCTGCAGGTACAACCTCCACGTTTCAGCAGAAACTGGCCTTCAAAAACTTGGTCCTTTCCAGCCACAGACAGACCTCAAAGGGGGAGATACAGATGCCCAAGAGGGCAACCTCAAGGATCTTTCAGAGCCAGACAGTGGCAAGCACCAACCCCAAGAGGTGGAGAAGATAGATCACAGTCTTTTAGAAAACAGACACAATGAAAGCTTTAATGGCAGCACCTTTGAAACTGGCATTATTCTCAAACAATTGGCATATTGTTACAAAAGACAAATGGATTCTGGACATTATAGACAGAGGCTACAGGTTCCACTTTCCCACCCTTCCAAAAATGAGAGGCATGCCAAACCTGCCACAAAATCAAAGGGCAGAGGCACAAAAACAAATTTCAGCTCTCATGGACATGAAAGCAATTCAAGAGGTACCTCCAAAAGAACAAGGTCAAGGGTTTTATTCCAGACCCTTCCTGGTACCAAGGAAAGACAAAGATTGGAGACCTATCTTAGACCTACCATCCTAAACACATATCTACAGGTGCCAAAATTCAAGATGCTCACATTACAGCAGCTTCTTCCCATGCTGGGCAAGGAGTCTTGGCTGGTAACATTGGACCTCAAGGAGGCATACCTGCATGTCCCTATCAGACAAGATTGCAGAAGATACCTCAGATTTCTTGCAGGTTCAACCCATTACCAATTCTCTGCATTGCCCTTTGGCTTATCTACTGCGCCCAGAGTATTTATGAAAAGCAATCGCCTTCTGCAGACTACAAGGGATACAAATCTACCCATATCTGGACGACTGCCTGATCCAAGCGAACAGCAAGGACATACTACTGCAGCACCTGGCGTTTTGTAATAAAACTGTTGAACTTCCTGGGATACACAGTCAACAAAAAGAAATCAAAACTAATACCCTCTCAACAAATAATTTTCCTGGGTGCCACCTTGAATACAACCACCCAGATGGCCTACCTCACGCCAGACAAACAAGGGCAACTGTCTCAATACTTCAGAAAAATGGCAACTTTCATCAGGCTAACTGCAAGGAAAGTCCTGCAGGCTCTGGGATTCATGGCATCTTGCATCCTACTAATCCCATGGGAAACTTCAATGGTACCTAAAAACTTATGGTCTCAACACAGCCACAGCTTAGAAGCAATTATACCACTCATTCCATGCCTTCAAAGGAATTTTGTGTACCTCAAGCAACTCAAATCATCACAACAGGCACACATGACAGATCAGTGCATTCAGGGAAAATGGACCCGAAAAGTACCTTCATCTGACCTTCAAAGACCTACTGCATCCAGGGCTATTGATAAGGACAGACAACACCACAGTGATGTGGTGCATAAACAAACAGGGAACTCATTCATACCCTGTGCAGGCAAGCCGGCACAATTCCTGCCAGGGAAGGAAAACACACTGGCAGCCAACCTAAGCAGAAATATGACAGATCCACACGAATGGAAGTTGCATCCTCAAGTTTTCACAAAGATAACTCAGGCATGGGGACAGCCAGACATAGATGTCTTTGCTACCCACAGAAATTGCCAGTTGAAAAAATTTTGTTCAAGGACCTATCATCCACAGGCCTGGAAAGTGGACACACTTTCTTTCAATTGGACAACATTGACAGTCTGTGCCTTCCCGCCTCTTCCTCTGCTGCCCAAAGTTCTATTAAAAGCCAGAGCAGAGAGGCCGAAAATGATTATCATTGCTCCAGACTGGCCAAGACAACACTGGTATCCGCTCCTGAAGAGCCTGACACATTCCCCACCATGGATTCTACCTCTAGTCCCTCTTCTGTTGTCCCAGCACAACTACAAAACCCTTCACAGCCAGCTCAAAACCCTAAATCTAGCTGCATGGAGAATTCCTTGATTTCCCAACAGACCCTCCTCTCCAAGGAGGTGCAGGATGTCATCTTGGAGGCCGGAAGACCTTCTACTAGAAAAGCCTACTCCGCCAAATGGAAACGATTTTGTGCCTGGAATCAAGAAAAGGGACAGAATCCATGGGTAATAAATATGCCTCAAATTTTACAGTACCTAGCTGAGATGTTAAACAATGGACTTTCCTTCTCCTCCATCAAGATCCACGCTTCAGCCATTTCTGCACAATACAACACAGATCCTCCTTTATTCTCTCATCCTCTCTTAAGGCAGTTCCTCAGAGGGGCAAAGAATATAAAACCCCCAAGGAAACCACCAGTCCCTGCTTGGGACCTCAACTTCGTATTGGAAAAGCTGACCCTTCGTCCCTTCGAGCCAGCTTCTTCAACAGAGCTACAATACTTGTCATGGAAAACAGCCTTTCTTCTGGCTATCACCTCACCTCTGCATGCTGAGGTGATAGCCTTTCTTCTGGCTATCACCTCAGCACGCAGAGTTTCGGAGTTACTGGCCCTCATGGCTGTGCAACCATTCATCATTTTCCATCAGGACAGAGTTTCCTTACGAACCAACCCTACCTTTATGCCAAAGGTAGTATCCAGTGTAGCTCTGAATCAGACTATCCACTTACCTACCTTTTATCCTAATCCACAAAATAAAGAGGAAAGACTACTACATTCCTTGGACATTCACAGGCAACTTCGTTACTATTTGGACAGGACAAAGCCATTCAGGAAATCTGAGCAACTCTTTGTGTCCTATGCTACAGGTGCTCAAGGAAAGGCTATTTAAATGGATAGCCCACTGCATACGCTTTTGTTACTCATTTCATGGAAAAACTGTGCCTGTATGCATCAGATCCCACTCCACCAGAGCCACAGCTACCTCTGCAGCCTTCCTCGGGGGGGTCCCTACCAAGGACATTTTGGAAGCAGCCACCTGGAGGTTCAGTGCACACTTTCTCCAAGCACTATCACCTCCCACTGTACTCAAAATCTAGAGCGGGCTTTGCCACAGCAGTCCTGCAGGGCATCCTAGTCCCTCCTAGCTCCACTTAGTGCCTACCACCCTTACTTAGCTTTGGGATTCTACCCATCTGTAATGACTGCAGCTGTATGCACGATGAACATAGTACAGTTTTGTACCTGCCATAAATGTAGATGTTCGAGTGCTCATACAACTGCAGTCCAGGTTTCCCTCCCTCCATCCCCTCTTAGGACAGGCCTTATGACAAACACCTTTTCGGGGTATTCTTTTATGGTGTATTTGCTTGCAACTACTGTTTTTGATTTATCAACATTGCATCTTTGCATAACATTATGTTTGCCTTCCTTCTGGGGGCACCTAACATCTGGGGCAAGAAAAACTGAAGAAAATGGCGTCAGCTGCCTCTTTTATACCCCTGCCGCACTGACGTCAGGGAAGAAGCGACGACAACCGACGCCGGACCTAGACTTTGGAATTCGGCCAACCGAGGACCCGCCTGACGGCAGGATAACCCATCTGTAATGACTGCAGCTGTATGAGCACTCGAACATCTACATTTATGGTAGGTACAAAACTGTACTTTACTACAGTTTAGTAATCTCAAGTCATGGCAGTATGATTTAGCTTTTATTTAATTTAGAAATTGGGTTCAAACTCACAAAAGAAAACGTGATGTTTGTAGTCTGCTTCTGTCACTTTGGGACATCTGTTTAAAGTATTTTGCCATGCTGGTCTTATTTTCTCATAAAAATGACTTTTATGGGAAAATAAAATCACTGCTTCACAAATGACTGCCACACCTTTTTTAGTATGTGACGTAAAGGGTGTGGCTAGATCAGGGGTCTGCAACCTTCACTATCAAAAGAGCCATTTTGGCCCCTCTCCCACCAAATAAAGTTCATCAGGAGCCACAAAAACCTATTTGACTCCTAAAATGAACATAACACAACATATAAAGTTTTATATATAGTTATTATACTATATATAAAAGAACTATGTTTATAAGAGCAATATTTAAAATCCATCCCTATTTTTGTATCTTTGTTGGGATTTATATTGGGATTGCTTAGTCACTCTCACAGTGTGTGTGCGCGTGTGCGTGTGCGCATGTGTATGTGTGTGACTCATACCTCTCAGCCTCTTGCAAGAAATCTGGACAAAGCCGTAAATAATGAGAGGGCAAAGGCCCAAAAATAGGGACAATTTTAATTGTTGCTCTTACAAACTTAGAAAGTTGATAAAATAACAGGTTTTGCATTAGCATGACTTTTCTAAAGTCTGAAACTCAAATGTCTGTCTATATTTTCTGACTTCAGTCCTTATTGATTTGCCATAAAAAAACAATTATATGAGAAACAGAAGAAAATATGAGGCAAAAATCTGTACAGTTGCGAGGTAATTGTGTGTGTGTGTGTGTGTGTGTGTGTGTGTGTGTGTGTGTGTGTAAAATGCATGTTAACAGAAACTGTTATTTGAGCAACATTCTAAGTTTATAACATAATATTTAAAATCCGTCACTATTTTTCTTCCTTTGTTCCCCCTTTATTTCTGGCTCTGTCCAGATTTGTTGTGGTAAGAGTTTCAAAGGTATGTTGGAGAGGTATAGAAACCTTTCAAGAGATGTTGCTGCTGCCAGTGGATTGCTTGATCACAGTTCCTCAGAGGGCAAAGAATATAAAACCCCAAGGAAACCACCAGTCCCTGCTTGGGACCTCAACCGTATTGGAAAAGCTGACCCTTAGGTCCCTTGAGCCAGCTTCTTCAACAGAGCTACAATACTTGTCATGGAAAACAGCCTTTCTTCTGGCTATCACCTCAGCACGCAGAGTTTCGGAGTTACTGGCCCTCATGGCTGTGCAACCATTCATCATTTTCCATCAGGACAGAGTTTCCTTACGAACCAACCCTACCTTTATGCCAAAGGTAGTATCCAGTGTAGCTCTGAATCAGACTATCCACTTTACCTACCTTTTATCCTAATCCACAAAATAAAGAGGAAAGACTACTACATTCCTTGGACATTCACAGGCAACTTCGTTACTATTTGGACAGGACAAAGCCATTCAGGAAATCTGAGCAACTCTTTGGGTCCTATGCTGCAGGTGCTCAAGGAAAGGCTATTTCCAAACAGACAGTTTCAAAATGGATAGCCCACTGCATACGCTTTTGTTACTCATTTCATGGAAAAACTGTGCCTGTATGCAACAGATCCCACTCCACCAGAGCCACAGCTACCTCTGCAGCCTTCCTCGGGGGGGTCACTACCAAGGACATTTTGGAAGCAGCCACCTGGAGGTTCAGTGCACACTTTCTCCAAGCACTATCACCCTCCACTGTACTCAAAATCTAGAGCGGGCTTTGCCACAGCAGTCCTGCAGGGCATCCTAGTCCCTCTAGCTCCTAGTGCCTACCACCCTTACTTAGCTTTGGGATTCTACCCATCTGTAATGACTGCAGCTGTATGCACGATGAACATAGTACAGTTTTGTACCTGCCATAAATGTAGATGTTCGAGTGCTCATACAACTGCAGTCCAGGTTTCCCTCCTCCATCCCTCTTAGGACAGGCCTTATGACAAACACCTTTTAGTATTCTTTTATGGTGTATTTGCTTGCAACTACTGTTTTGATTTATCAACATTGCATCTTTGCATAACATTATGTTTGCCTTCCTTCTGGGGCACCTAACATCTGGGGCAAGAAAAACTGAAGAAAATGGCGTCAGCTGCCTCTTTTATACCCTGCCGCACTGGCGTCAGGGAAGAAGCGACAACCGGCCCGGACCTAGACTTTGGAATTCGGCCAACCGAGGACCCGCCTACAATGACGAGATAACCCATCTGTAATTACTGCAGCTGTATGAGCACTCGAACATCTACATTTATGGTAGGTACAAAACTGTACTTTACTACAGTTTAGTAATCTCAAGTCATGGCAGTATGATTTAGCTTTTATTTAATTTAGAAATTGGGTTCAAACTCACAAAAGAAAACGTGATGTTTGTAGTCTGCTTCTGCCGCTTTGGGACATCTGTTTAAAGTATTTTGCCATGCTGGTCTTATTTTCTCATAAAAATGACTTTTATGGGAAAATAAAATCACTGCTTCACAATTGACTGCCACACCTTTTTTAGTATGTGACGTAAAGGGTGTGGCTAGATCAGGGGTCTGCAACCTTCACTATCAAAAGAGCCATTTTGGCCCCTCTCCCACCAAATAAAGTTCATCAGGAGCCACAAAAACCTATTTGACTCCTAAAATGAACATAACACAACATATAAAGTTTTATATATAGTTATTATAAGAACTATGTTTATAAGAGCAATATTTAAAATTCGTCACTTGATCACTCTGTGTGTTTGTGGCAGAGTGGCCATTATTTTTCAAAGCTACAGGGAGCCACTGCAGAAGGGTGGAAGAGCCGCATGCGGCTCCAGAGCCACAGGTCTTTGGTGGCCGTAGCATTTC
The DNA here is from genome assembly GCF_019279795.1 of Protopterus annectens. NCBI lineage: Eukaryota > Metazoa > Chordata > Ceratodontiformes > Protopteridae > Protopterus > Protopterus annectens. Next base: position 294,170 of record NC_056743.1, on the reverse strand, counting down.
CATCCCAAGTAATACACAAAATAAATAAATTTAAAAGAGTTTGCAAGTGAAAATGCTACAGCAGAATAGCTGGACCTTACTAAAGACAACTATAAAAGAACTGTTTAAGGCATTTCATTATAGCAGCTTGCATTCTTTTTTGTGGTCATTATATTAACCGAACATTACGCACCTCGGATTACCTAGTTAAAGTGCTAGGCACAATGATGTTGGTGGTGGAGGATGTGCATTCTGCATCCAGCAAGCACACCAAATAAGTGTGGTTTTTTTTTGTTTGTTTTTTTAATAAAAAAAAATTCAGTTAATCGAGAGGCTTGGATGTTAAACGAAGATTCCTTGGAGAGCGGCTGAATTTTCACTGTGTTCTGGAAGGTAGGGATGACCCTTTAAACATGATCTTTAAATATTATGGCCCATTATACTAACATTAAAAGAATTTAACACAGTTGTTTAAGAGCACATCAGTGTTGCAGAGTTACTGTGTTGCTCTTGTGGATGCACAGTGTAATTATGAGGACTGAAATTTTGAAAAAAGGGTATTAGATTTGCTCTACCTCTACAGTGCAGTGAGCTTAGAGGAGTATAAATTGAAGTTGGGATTAAGATGCAAACTCCACACATGGAAGGTGTAGCCCCATGAAAAAAAGGTTTATTTGAATTGCCTTTTTCCCCAATTTTGGGACTTGCAAGTTCAGTCAGTCAGATGTTACAAAATCAGCAGAGAGCTCAGAGCACAGGGGGGAAACCTTCCTAATGTTTTTGGTTACATAAACAATACATTTTGTACCTACATAAAAAATCCATATGGTCTGGAAACAGCGTGTGTCGAATATTAACTAAATGCTAAACATTCTGTAATGTTGATGCCAGTAGGAGAAAGATTTAGTGAAAATGTATATGAAGTTCCCTGACTCCCTGTCCAAGTTTTCCTTAGTATAAATTCCCTGATGCCCTGTCCAAGTTTTCCTTAGTATAAATTCCCTGACTCCCTGTCCAAGTTTCCCTTAGTAGTATACATTCCCTGATGCCCTGTCCAAGTTTTCCTTAGTAGTATAAATTCCCTGATGCCCTGTCCAAGTTTTCTTTAGTAGTATAAATTCCCTGACTCCCTGTCCAAGTTTTCCTTAGTAGTATAAATTCCCTGACGCCCTGTCCAAGTTTCCCTTAGTAGTAGAAATTACCTGACACACTGTCCAAGTTTCCCTTAGTAGTATAAATTCCCTGATGCCCTGTCCAAGTTTCTCTTAGTAGTATAAATTCCCTGATGCCCTGTCCAAGTTTTCCTTAGTAGTATAAATTCCCTGATGCCCTGTCCAAGTTTTCCTTAGTAGTATAAATTCCCTGATGCCCTGTCCAAGTTTTCCTTAGTAGTATAAATTCCCTGATGCCCTGCCCAAGTTTCCCTTGGTAGTATAAATCCCCTGATGCCCTGTCCAAGTTTCCCTTAGTATAAATTCCCTGATGCCCTGTCCAAGTTTCCCTTAGTAGTATACATTCCCTGATGCCCTGTCCAAGTTTTCCTTAGTAGTATAAATTCCCTGATGCCCTGTCCAAGTTTTCCTTAGTATAAATTCCCTGATGCCCTGTCCAAGTTTTCCTTAGTAGTATAAATTCCCTGATGCCCTGTCCAAGTTTTCCTTAGTATAAATTCCCTGATGCCCTGTCCAAGTTTTCCTTAGTAGTATAAATTCCCTGATGCCCTGTCCAAGTTTTCCTTAGTAGTATAAATTCCCTGATGCCCTGTCCAAGTTTTCCTTAGTAGTATAAATTCCCTGATGCCCTGTCCAAGTTTCCCTTAGTAGTATAAATTCCCTGATGCCCTGTCCAAGTTTTCCTTAGTATAAATTCCCTGATGCCCTGTCCAAGTTTCCTTAGTAGTATAAATTCCCTGATGCCCTGTCCAAGTTTTCCTTAGTAGTATAAATTCCCTGACGCCCTGTCCAAGTTTTCCTTAGTAGTATAAATTCCCTGATGCCCTGTCCAAGTTTCCCTTGGTAGTATAAATCCCCTGATGCCCTGTCCAAGTTTCCCTTAGTAGTATAAATTCCCTGATGTCCTGTCCAAGTAAAGGGTAGGGCCTTTAAAGATGATTAAGTAGTTATTGCTCTTCTCTTGGGTGTTAACACATTTGTGATTGACAGTGTGCTGCATATGGGCAAAAATCAGGACAGTTATAGATGAAAATATAGTTTGTACATCAGTAACATACCAAAAAAGTGTTTTTGCATTGTATTATATTCCAAGTGGAATACAGTAGTACTGTGTCAAGTGGGTGGAACTACTTGCAGCCTTCACCCACAAGCACCTTGTTTAGAGTTCCTATAGTTCATTTTCCAGGAATTCCAACATTGAGCTTTATGCAGGATATGTCAGCACACATACATTACATTACACTCATGCACACATACAAATATTTCAAGCACACGGGCATCAGTGCCCTTCTAGCCTGCCAATATAGCAAAACAGGTATTCCCATAAGTGTCCAGGTTGTTTTTAAAGTTATCTAAACTAGTGCTGTAATGCAATTTGGTGGTCTCTCTCAGTGTAGCTGAAGCATGAAATCACCAATTAGTACACTTCTCATTCCCACAGAATCTTTTACATAGGTTGTTCGATAACTCTCAAAGTTCCTAGAGGCAGTTTAAATGTCTTGTATACCTAAATAAGATCTCTTCTTAAATATCTATATGAAGCACTGTACAAGTTCAGATATTTTAAATTTTCACATCCGTTGATGCCCTTGGTATATTTCCACTGTACTCCTTCCATTTTATTTGTGCTTGTTTTTTTTTGTAAGGTTTCCATTTTATTCCATACTCAAGCTTGGGTCTAATGTAACTAACAAAGACTTCATCATCTGTGATTTCCTAGATTTTGTAAATCTTTATATACAGCCTATAGATGTCCTTCCGTATCACTGTTGCAGTATTCACCATAAGGATCTACTGCCAAGGATAGCCCAACATCTGGCTAGTGTAGCAAAGCGTTTAGATCTTGTATACACCGTATGTCACATGTATGATGCTCACTCCACAGGACATAGGGCATAAAGGTGACATACAGATGCAGTTACCCAGAACTTCTGTGCCACCAGTCCAAACACCATCATCACTCATAATTCTGAACACTCTTTGCTATGCTGAATACCTATCGATCAGACAAGTGTCCCGTTAGGGTTTTTTTTTTTTTTTTTTTTACTGTTGATTTTATTTTTCTTTGGTTTCCTGGAGTTTGTCATCCAAGAAGGGAAAATGTTGACTTGGGAGGAAGATTCCCCGTAAGGATCGTCACAAACCGTTTCTTTTGTTTGAGTGCTTCTCACGGAGATAACTCTTGTAGTATTTGTAAGGCATTTGTACCCAAGACTCTTAGATGCTAGATGACTTCCCTGGCCATGTATCTCAAGGACCACAGGTTTAAACAGTTATCCCAGGGTAGCACGGTGGAATCAGTTAACTCCAAGTTATTTCCATTAAGCAAGAAGAAGGCCAATAAATCTTGTCCAGATTCTTTGGCTGTCCAGCCTCCACCTGATGTCTCTTTAGAAGTTGGTGATAGCTCTGTAGGCCGTCCAGTGTTGTCTTTGTATTCTTCTGCTGTGACCCCATCAGAGGCCGGCATGGATCTTTCTTTTCACACCTCCACTGAGGCTTTGCAGGCGTCTGCTCCAGACATCAAGGGGGAACCACGGCTGATCATCTTGGAAGGTCCTAGCGGGATTCTGTAGATTCTGGTCCAGGAAGAGGTTCTAGGTACTGTTATGGAATCCTGTCAGGGTTCTGAACCTCCAGTATTTGTTTGGGGTGATGTTCCTGCCAAGAAAAAACAGAAGACTAAATATCTTTTTGTGTGTCCTAAGGACCCTCAAAGGAAATGGCAGGAGTTTATTCAGGGTCTATTTAATGCCTTAATGCCCTTAAAACCTCTTCAAGGGGTTTCTGTACCTACCCCCTTTGACTTCAACTCCTTCCAAATGACCTAGAGAACCTAATTTCTCCCATGAGGATTCTGAGTCTGATGAAGGGTCCTTGTCTTACTCTTCCCAGATGCCTTCTCTTTCGCCTTATGGCTCTGATGAAGAGGAGTCCATTAGCCCTGAGTCTCCTTTGGCAGAGTTGTCTTTTGGGGACACAGTAGCCAGAATGATTTAATACCTGAAGTGGGATTCTTCTCAGGTGTCTTATATCCAAAAGTTTTATGAAGTTGCTTCGGGTGGACACTCCTAAATATTTTGCAGTGCCTCCTGTATTGACTGCTTTGTTAGACACTTTTATAGCTGCCTCTACGATTCTTGATTCTCAGCCCCCTGATCTAAAGAAACCTGACAGGTTCTATAAGGATTGTTGATTCCTGTTAAGTGTCTTTCTGCTGACCCTGCTCTTGTGTCAGTCACCTCTGACTAGCCCTCTAAGCTTTTGTTGTCTACCAAACTTCTGCCCTCAGATAAGGACAGTAGGACCATGGAGAGGATTGGAAAAGGAGGTCTGTACAGCTTCTAGTTTGGCCTTTAGGATCATCAGTTACCCGACCCAAATGACCAGATATGCTGTGGCCTTGATTGCCCAGGCTTGTCTTGTTTCTGACCACAATGATTCTGAAGCAAAGCCTTCTGCTGTCTCTATTTGGGGTTGTACCTCTTATGTGGCTCATCTATTAAGTGCAGCTGTGATGCTGCTGATGCCTCTTCCAGAACTGCTGCCTTTGGGTCTGCCATGAGGCGTTACTTTTGGCTGTATCTGCACTCATTTCTTGAAGACATTAAGTTCAAGTTGCTGGATGCTCCCTTGGATAATAAAAATCTCTTTGGGATTGCTGCTGCTGCTATTGTTGGTCTCCAAGAAAAAGGTAAACATTTGCAGGACCTTAAACATATTTTTGCGTCCCCCATCCTTACGTTCCAGAGGAACTAACCTACTAGGTCTGCATTTGTTCTCAGGCTGCTTTGCCAAGCCACTAAAGGCAGGAAGGATGGTAGGCGAGCTCCTCCTGTTGAGTCTTCTTAGGCTTTTGTGGCCCAAAAGCCTCCTTTGCCTGACAAGCCTGATTTTCTTCGTCAGTTTGCCCCCCCCCCCAAAAAAAAACCCTTGGCTTGGTTCCCTTGTCCCTTTTGCTCTCCCTTTGTCTTCCAAACTGGCAGCTCATCATGTCAGATTCTTGGGTTCTGTCCATCATCCGTTATGGTTACATCATGGTGTGGAAGTCCATCCCTCCATTTTCAGGGATTCCTCGACCTTTTCATTTCTCAGAGATTCTTGGGACCCTGGTGGACCAGGGAACTGTCCAGCCTGTCTCTCCTTCCCAGGTAGGAAAAGGATTTTATTTGTAAATGTTCCTAGTTCCTTGAAAGGAGGGCGCTTGGAGGCCTATTCTGGAACTCTCTTTTCTCAATGTTCCTCTTTTCGAATGCTTTCTCTTCAAACCCTGTTTCCTCTGTTGCTGCCCCAGGCTTTTCTGGTTTCTCTTGATGTGAGGGATGTTTTCCTTCATATTCCTGTAAACCTTATTTTCAGGAAGTTTTTACATTCCTCTGTTTCTTTCTTTCTTTCATTTTCATTTTTCTGCTTTGCCTTTTGGCCTCATTCCTGCCCCAAGGGTTTTTACAAAATGCCTAGCTCCTGTGATTGCCTTTTGCAGGCTCCAAGGCATTTAGATTTTTCCTTATTTAGATGATCTGTTGATTCAGGTACCTTCTCCCATTTGCCTCTTACAGGTCTGGAGTTCACCATATCATTCCTTCAAAGTCTGGGGTTTACTGTCAGATTCCAAAACTCTGCCCTAAGTCGTATGTGGGCTGCAGAATTCAGACAGTGCCAATGCTGGTCTCTCTTCAATCTCCAAAGGTGTCATCCTTGACAGCTTTCTTTCAGTCTCTTCTTCCTTTACCTGCTACTGCAGCCAGTGGTACCTCATGACAGTTTGGCGTCAGCATCACCACCCTTTGGGTTTCATCCTGCCGGTCCGTCCTTATCTCAGGCAGGGGAATTGGAGTGACGGATTTAGCAACTTACCTTCAACCTAGGCTTGCCCGTTTAGCTTCCATTTCCTTCTCAAGAACTGTTCATTGATGCTTCAGACATGAGGTGGGAGGCTTCCTGTGGTCACCTGAAAGTCCAAGATCTCTAGTGCCCACATCAGAAGTCAGAACCCTATCAACATCAAAGAGATGAGAGCTCTGATTCTGGCCCTTCAGGCCTTTCACCCCATGCACTTTCCAGGCCGTCTGAAGGTTTACACAGATAACACCACCGTGATAATGTGGCATGTCAACATGCAGGGGGGCACAAAGCCTTACCTTCTCTGCAGGCTGGCTCTTCTGCCTTGAGATCTGGCTGTCAGTTATCAGTTAACTCTTCAGGCAGTATATATTCCTTCAGAGCACAGTCTAGTGGCAAACTGTTTGAGCAGGTCCAAAACACAGGCTCACGTATGGAAGCTTCACAGAGATGTGTTTCTGGACATAGTCCATTGGTGGGGTATTCCTCAGGTAGATCTTTTTGCCTCCCCTCTGAACAGGCAGCCCCCTCTTTTGTGTTCCAGAGTGCAGTGCCATCTGGCATGGAAGATGGATGCCCTTTCTTGCCATTGGAAAGGGATGTTTCCCTATGCCTTCCTTTCTCCTTGAGTCCTGCAGAAGATTCAGCCGGAATCCCCAAAATCTTGTTATTGACTCCTTTTGGGCAAAACAGCACTGGTTCCCCCACTTAATGTGTCTGACCAGGGGCAGTCACCACACATCACCTCACCAGTTGGACCTCCTCATACAGCTCAGGGGGTCACTCATCCATCATCATCACTTGTCCATTCTTAAGCTGCCACTGTGGGTGATAGGGTCTTGATTCCTTTTAGGCACGTAATTTCTGAAGACATGCACAGGGTTTTAGAGGAGGCAAGGAGATTTGCATCCAGAAAGTCTTGTATGTCCAAATGGCAATGACTTTTGATCTGATGCTATGCTCATAGTTAGGACCCTTTTTCAGTGGGGTCCATTTGGTCCTCTCTTGTTTTTGTGAGTTGCTCCAGTCTGGCTTGGTCTGTTCTTTTCTAAAGACCTATCTGTCAGCTATTTCTGCTTGTCTGCCCTTTCATCCTCCTTTGGTTTCTCATTTTCAGGTCAAATTTTTCTTAAAGGCGTCCTGCATCGTAGGCCCCCAAGTAAGCCTGTTCCTCCTCCTTGGGACCTTAATTTTGTTTTGGAAAAATTGACCCAGCCTCCTTTTGAGCCTGCAGTCTCAGTTTCTCTGCAACTCTGGAAGACTGTCATATTGCTTGCTCTTACTTCTGCTTAGAGGATTTCTGAGCTTCAGGCCCTTATGGCCATTCCTGTTTTTTTTTGTTTTTTCAAAGACAGGGTGTCTGTCTGTACTAATCCTCCTTTTTATGTGTTAATGAGTTGTCCTTAAATCAGGCAATACAGTTCTCTTGTCCTCAGTCTGCTAGTGAGAGGGGTCCTGTATACCTTGGATATGCATAGACAACTCTAGTATTATTTGGATAAAACTAACACCATTCATAAGTCTGACCAGCTTTTTATTTCTTTTCATCCCAGGACTTTGGGTTTAGTTGTTTACAAGCCAGCCATCTCTTCCTGGATATCTAAAGCCATTTTCTTTTGTTGTTATTTTCATGGCAAACGTCTGTCTGCTTCAGTCAGACCCCATTCTGCTAGGCTAGTTCCCTCTTCTGGTGTCTTGTTCAAGGGGTTGGACACCAGTTCCATCCATAAAGCTGCTACTTGGTCTTCAGTGCATACCTTTACTAAGCATTATAAACTGGATGTGGTTTGTAGACCCAGAGCAGGTTTTGCTACAGCAGTCCTGCATGGGTTTGTTGAGGGCCCTTCCCAGCCGTCCATCTTCCGCTCTTTTTCTTAAGCTTTTGTACTCCCTCTAAGGTGAAGAATACTGCAACAGTGATATAGAAGGGCATAGTACAGTTGTGTAAACTCTTCAATAACACTAAATGTCCTTCTGCATTTTCTCTAGTTGGATGTTTATAGCCTCCTTTTTGTCCGATGATGACAGTTCTGTACTGGGGTAATTCAGTTCTGGGTAGGTGCGTCCGTACATCACCTTTATGCTCTACATCTTGTATGGGGAGCATACTTGTGACATATGGTTCATACAAGATCTAAAGGCTTTGGTATATTGGCCAAACATTGGGCTGTCCTTGGCAGGAGATCCCCAAGATTGAGACTCCTGCAACAGTGGAGAGAAGGATGTCTGCTGTTATGGTAAGATTTTACACAACTGTGCTTTCTATAGTTATCATTAACTAATTGGTTGATATGAATAAAGAGACTCAAAGCTGGATCTGCCCATATACCCTGGTCCTTAAATGAATCTGCAGTTTCAATCACTGTGTGTTTTATTAAATATTCACCTTTCAATTTATGGCTACCAAATCTCATATGCTTAGTTTTTGTTGTATTTATCAGCATATTATTATCCTGTGCCCAAATGGTCAATTTAGTGAAGTTCTTTTGCAGGCATGCCCAGTCTGTAACAGATATAATCAGATCTGATGTTCTTTTCATTAATTCCTTAACTGATGGGTTTGGGGCTGAGTCTTGAATCCAACTCAGCCACTTCTACCATACCATCTGATCCAAAAACTCCTGAGCTCTCCCCTTTACCCATAATGCCCTGTCAACCTAATGTACCTGAGATCTCATTTGCTGACATTCAGCTTCAGACACGAATCCTGTTGCTCAAGAGCTTTGGAAATATATTTTGCCTTTTTTGTGAGTTGTTCATTTAGAATTTTGTAATATACTTCCTTATTCTCCTAGCCTCCTGTACTTAATCTTCTGAACTGTTTCAGTACACTTTTTAGATAACTTTTTCTCAGTACCCTTTGTAAGTACCATAATTGATATTCTATCTCTTTCTTTAAGACTACCTACTGTCTTTCTCCCATTTTTGGTATTTCTTTTCTCCTTTATTTCTCTTATTTTTCTGTATTTTTTGCCTAAAAAAAAAATTCTTTGTCCTTAGACTCTTTAGACAGTTAGTTGTCTTTCTTTGATAACAGTGGCTGACAAGCCAACTTGATTTAAAAAGTGCGTTACCTTGGGCATAAGCTTTCTAATTGGGATGCCCACAGGGGAATGCGTTTATTGCTTAGGACTTGCACACACAGATGCAGATTGTTCAGTCTGCTCTGGATTTAACTCCAGAGTTGTGACTGATCATAGAAATAAATTAGTGTTGAGAGGCCTCCTTCCTTCCTTCTTCCTGTTCTACTGCAGTGGCTGGGTCTCAAACCCCTAACAAAAACCTGACAAGGGAAAGCTAGATTCAACAACCAAGGAAAAGGAGTCATGTAAGAGGTCCCTGGGCCGATCTTTCTTCGGAACCTCCTTCTAAAATGCATGGAAAGTCAGATCTAACTACTTTAAAATCTAAGTCCCCTCAGATCCAAACACCTCCACTCTTGCTGGATCCCGTTACTTCATGGCTTCCCTTCATCTTTCTTGGAGAGGTATCCTCGTAAGAATTTCAGGCCTCCATCTTCCACATCATCTCTTAAATCTTACAGAAGCGTATCAGAAGCTGATGTGGATAGGATGATGAGGAAGCTTCTCAGAGCGTTTATCCAGATGGGGATACTCTCAGCTCCAACCCACTGTTTTAGAGCCCTCAGATCCAAAATCTTTGGGGGTCTCTTCATTGGATCCGAAGACAGTCTGTTCTTTGACTCTAGTAACTTCCCTGAGTTGCCCAGCCCTGAGCCTTTCAGTGCCGGATCCGGGGTCGGGGGTTGGGGTTGGCTGTCATTTCTAATTTCCACCTGGGTGAAAATAACTCTACCATAGCTTCTTCAAAACTATGTAAAGCCTTTCTCAGAGGAGCCTTTTTACTTGGACCTCAGTTAAAGGATTCTGCCCTCCTTGGGATTTAACTATTATGCTTCAGGCCTTAACCCAGATTCCCATTAAACCATCAGCCAGGACAGAGCTAAAATTCTTGTCTTGGAAAACCATTTCTCTGGTCGCTGTCACATAGGCAAAATGAGTATCTGAACTCCAGGCTCTATCTTCTAAACCTCCTTACCTGGTTTTCCAGAAAGACGGAGTGTCTTTGCAGACCAGCCCCTCCTTTTTGGCAAAGAAGCTTCTGAGGCCAGCATAAACCAGGTCATTAATCTACCAGTTTTCCTTCCAAACTTTTGAAATAAGGGAGAGTATATGTTTCATCTTTTGGATATACACAGACAGCTTCACTTTTATCTTCCTAGAATCAAAGACTTCAGGAAAACCAACCAGTTGTTTACTTCTTTCCAACAAATTGGGCAAACCAGTTTCCAACGTGACATTGGCAAAATGGTAACTGAATGTATCACCTTAGTCAGTGGTACAAAAAGTTTATCCTTGCCTAAGCCTCTTAGAGATTATTCTACAAGGTCTGTGGCAGTCTCTTCAGCCTTTTTGTCAAGGGCTTCCTTAGATGACATTTGAGCAGCAGCAGCTTGGAGTAATTTTCAGTTTTATTGCTCATTTCAAATTAGACTTGATTTCCAGGAACAGAACGGCCTTTGGCTCTGCAGCACTCTAGAATATTCTACATGAGGACCACCCAAGGTTTAGGCATCTGGGGTCTCTGTCCCATCAGTTAAGGAATGAATGAAAAGGACATCAGATAAAAAAGGTATTTTACTTACCATAACATTCCATCTGTGTTGTCCATTTTCATTTTTCCTCAATTTCCTGACCACCTGCCCTCATCCTTTGCTTCTGAAAAGATCTAAGAGTTGTACAGGAACCTCTGCTCCTTGAGTTCCAGCTTCTTTCATCTTTTCTGTATTCATTTATGTAATAGATTGTCCTTTTATATCAAGGAACCGCAAACTTGATCTGGGGTATGTTAGGTTGGTGGGGCATTATGGGTGAAGGGAGGAGCTTGAGAGTTTTTGGATCCAGTGATCTGGTAGAATCAGCCGAGTTGGATCTGAGTCCTATATCCAAACTTATCAGTTGATGAAGAATGATGGGACATTATAGTGAGTACATAGCTTTTTTGTTAAACCCATTTTCAAGTAATCTATTTTCCTTCCTTATAATCTTCTCACCTTTGGTTTAGATTTCAGTTTGGAAGAATTATCTAGCAACAAATTAACCTTTCTAACCCCATGATCACTGCACATCAACAGTGAAACTTGATATGAAGTAATATTAAATCTGAAGCTGTTAATCTTCTTCCATTCCTCACTGATGGGTACGGTTCCAAACCCTTGGAACCGAGTCGGCCAAATACCAAGCTAGCGTACACCAAACTCTCGAGCCACGCTACTACCTACAATGCCCTTTATCCCATACCTCAGATCTCATTTGCTGCGCAGCCATATAGCAGCGTTTTCACCGAGCTCTCCAGCTAATTAGTTTTGACTTATAAAGTGTGTATTTCCCCACTAATTTTTCTACTAGTGTCTTTCTCATAGTCTAGCTCTCCCCACAGGTATCCCTTTTTTTACCATCATCATCGTCATCTTCTTTCAGCTGTTCCCGTTAAGGGTCGGCACAGCAGAACACTTGTTTCCATTTCTTCCTGTCCTCTGCATCTTGGTCTGTCACACCATTCACCTGCATGTCCTCTCTCACCACATCCATAAACCTTATCTTAGGCTTTCCTCTTTTCCTGTTACCTGGTAGCTTCATCCTTAGCATCTTTTTCCCAATATATCCATCATCCCTCCTCAGCACATGTCCAAACCAACGTAATCGTGCCTCTCTGGCTTTGGCTCCAAACCTTCCAACCTGGGCTGACCCTCTAATATACTTATTCCTAATCCTGTCCACCCTCGTCACACCTAGTGCAAATCTTAACATCTTTAATACTGCCACATCCAGCTCAAACTCCTGCCTTTTTGTCAGTGTCACTGTCTCCAACCCATATAACATAACTGGTCTCACTACCCTCTTGTAGACCTTCCCTTTCGCTCTTACAGGTACTCGTCTGTCACAAATCACTCCTGACACTCCTCTACTCACTCCATCCTGCCTGTACTCTCTTTTTCACCTCTCTTCCACACTCACCATTACTCTGAACTGTTGATCCCAAGTACTTAAACTCATTCACCTTCACCACCTCTACTCCTTGCATCCTCACCATTCCTCTATCCTCCCTCTCATTCACACACATATATTCTGTCTTATTCCTGCTGACCTTCATTCCTCTTCTCTCTAGAGCATATCTCCATCTCTCCAGGGTCTCCTCCACCTGTTCCCTACTCTCACTACAGATCACAATGTCATCTGCAAACATCATAGTCCACGGGGACACCTGTCTGATCTCGTCTGTCAACCTGTCCATAACCATTGCAAATAAGAAAGGGCTCAAAGCTGATCCTTGATGTAACCCCACCTCCACCTTAAACGCATCCATCACTCCCACCGCAGACCTCACTGCTATCACACTACCCTCATACATATCCTGTATCACTCTTACACACTTCTCTGACCCTCCTGACTTCCTCATACAATACCACAACTCCTCTCTAGGCACCCTGTCATATACTTTCTCTAAGTCTACAAAAATACAATGCAACTCCTTCTGACATTCTCTGTACTTTTCCATCAACACTCTCAGAGCAAACATTGCATCTGTAGTGCTCCTTCCTGACATGAAACCATACTGCTGATCATTAATCATCACATCCCTTCTTAACCTAGCATTCACTACTCTTTCCCACAACTTCATGCTGTGACTGATCAGTTTAATCCCTCTGTAGTTACTACAACTCTGCACATCACCCTTATTCTTAAAAATCGGTACCAAAACATTTTTTCTACATTCCTCAGGCATCCTCTCACTTTCCAAGATTTCATTAAACAATCTGGTTAAAAACTTCACTGCCATTTCACCTAAACACCTCCATGCTTCCACAGGTATGTCATCTGGGCCAACAGCCTTTCCATTCTTCATCCTCTTCATAGCTATCCTTACTTCCTCCTTGCTAATCCTTTGTACTTCATGATTCACTGTCCCTACATCATCCAACCTTCTGTCCCTCTCATTCTCTTCATTTATCAACCCCTCAACGTACTCTTTCCATCTCCTCAACACACTCTCCTCACTTGTGAGTATGTTTCCCTCACTATCCTTTATCACCTTTACCTGCTGCACATCTTTCCTAGCTCGGTCCCTCTGTCTAGCCAATCGGTACAGGTCCTTTTCTCCCTCCTTAGTGTCCAACCTTTCATACAACTCTTCATATGCCTTATCCTTAGCCTTCGCCACGTCTCTCTTTGCCTTGCACCTCATCTCCTTATACTTCTGTCTACTTTCTTCATCTCTCTGACAATCCCACTTCTTCTTTGCCAACCTCTTTCTCTGTATACTCTCCTGTACTTCCTCATTCCACCAACATGTCTCCTTGTCGTCCTTCCTCTGTCCAGATGTGATACCAAGCACCTTTCTAGCCATCTCCCTTACTAGCTCTGCTGTATTTACCCAGCTATTTGGTAACTCTTCACTGCCACCCAGTGCCTGTCCTTAACTCATCCCTGAACTCCACCTCACAATTACCCTTTTTCAATTTCCACCATTTGATCCTTGGTGCTGTCCTCACACTCCTTCTCCTCCTCTTAATCACCGTCATCCTACAAACCACCATCCTATGCTGCCTAACTACATTTTCTCCGGTCACCACTTTACAGTCTCCAGTTTCCTTCAAACTGGCCCTCCTACATAAGATATAATCCACCTGTGTGCATCTTCTTCCACTCTTGTATGTCACCCTATGCTCCTCCCTCTTGTTAAAATACGTATTCACCACAGCCATATCCATCCTTTTCACAAAATCCACTACCATCTGACCTTCCTTTTTTTACCATTGTTGGTATTTTCTTACCTTTCCTTACTTTTTACCAACCTCGTGGTAACTCTTCATACCATTGCTGGTAGCCTGGCCTTTCCTTACTTTTTACCACCCCCGTGGTAACTCTTCATACCATTGCTGGTAGCCTGGCCTTTCCTTACTTTTTACCACCCCCGTGGTAACTCTTCATACCATTGCTGGTAGCCTGGCCTTTCCTTACTTTTTACCACCCTCGTGGTAACTCTTCATATCATTGCTGGTAGTCTGGCCTTTCCTTACTTTCACCACCCTCGTGGTATCTCTTCATACCATTGCTGGTAAGTCTGGCCTTTCCTTACTTTTTACCACCCTCGTGGTAACTCTTCATACCATTGCTGGTATTCTAGCCTTTCCTTACTTTTTACCACCCCCGTGGTAACTCTTCATACCATTGCTGGTAGTCTGGCCTTTCCTTACTTTTTACCACCCTCGTGGTAACTCTTCATACCATTGCTGGTAGTCTGGCCTTTCCTTACTTTTTACCACCCTCGTGGTAACTCTTCGTACCATTGCTGGTAGCCTGGCCTTTCCTTACTTTTTACCACCCTCGTGGTAACTCTTCATACCATTGCTGGTAAGTCTGGCCTTTCCTTACTTTTTACCACCCTCGTGGTAACTCTTCATACCATTGCTGGTAGTCTGGCCTTTCCTTACTTTTTACCACCCTCGTGGTAACTCTTCATACCATTGCTGGTAGTCTGGCCTTTCCTTACTTTTTACCACCCTCGTGGTAACTCTTCATACCATTGCTGGTAGTCTGGCCTTTCCTTACTTTTTATCCCCCTCGTGGTAACTCTTCATGCCATTGCTGGTAGTCTGGCCTTTCCTTACTTTTTACCACCCTCGTGGTAACTCTTCATACCATTGCTGGTAGTATGGCCTTTCTCTCCCTCTTTCCTTTTGTCTGAGTGAGTGCTAGTATGTCAGAAAAAAAGGGTACTTCAGGTTTTAAATACTGCACGTCATGCAGTGGTAAATTACCGAACAGCAACTTGCATTTTAAATGCGTTTATTGTTTGGGCATTTTGCACCATTCTGCGACTCCCCCATGTGATATTTGTGCGAGTTTTAGTCAACGAACATTGAATGAATGGTGCAACAAATTGATTCTGAAAGGATTGCTTTCCTCTCCTTTCTCGGAGGCTATTTCTGTGGAGGTCTCAACCCCTCCAGTCAAGGACAAGAAGCATCCCTGCTCAGACCCCTCTTCACCAGCCGGTGACAGGGGCAAGACCCATTAATCTAAGGCCTGTAGATCTTCCTCCGAGCATCGGCTCGCTGCCTCAGTGCCATCGATTTCGGCGCCGAGCGCAGTTTTTGGGAAGTCTGAATTGTCGGTTCCGGGCTTGGCACCGACTACTACTGAACCGCTGATTACTTCGGTTCCGACCAGTCTGGTTCTGGACACCTCAGCACCGACCTCACCTTTACAGACACTGGCTCCGACAACCTCTGATTTGATTTTGACTACTACCCCGATTGTGACTTTGGCTCCGGAGCCCCCTCTCGGTGCTGACCATACCATTTACGCTATTCAAATCAGAATCCTTGGCTCCGTTGAGTTCCTTACCATGGACCAGGTATTCTTCTTCTGTGGATCCATTTGCCGGACAAGCCTACAGTCCCTTTCTGGACCGGCATGAATCCCCTTCCGGGATATCGGTTAGGTCTGCCAGGAGCATTTCCGAAATAGACGACGTTCATTTCGTTGATCAGGTACTGACTGCAAGAGGAATCTCCAGACCCTGTTCTGCTCTGGGTCTTGGGATTTTTCCTTCTTCGACTTCTTCGTATTCTCCTGTTGGGGATCCTTTGGTTCCAAGGCCCCCTTACCCGGTGCTTTCAACAGGACCCCTTCCTTCGGCACCGACTACTATGATGCCTAAAGCATCTAAGCCCTGGTGGGTGTCTGTTCCGACAGCATCCCACCTTATTCAACCCCTTGCTTTGGGGGTGGAATACTCGGTTCCTGTCTCGGCACCAATGGTCCTTTCGGTTCCCGTGTTGGATCCGAGAGTTATATCCGCACCGAACCCTTCTCAAACTCCAGTCTCGGAGGTGGGCCGTTCGGAACAGGGTGTGATCCCGGTGCCGATTCAGTCCTCTTCGATTCCGGGCTCCCATCCCTCTTCGGATGGGCCTACCTTCCGGATTATGGAAAGGGCTCTGGCAGCTAGCAATCCCCCTCCTTCAGCTCCGCCTTTAGTTCCCCCCTAACTCAGCCATCGCCGGCCCTTAGCAGGGGACCACTAATCCAAAGCACCCCCCTTTCTGAGGCCTCTTTGGACATTCCCACCGAAGAGCCTACTCAGAAGAGGGTGTGCAAAAGAAAACACATGGACTCACCTGAAGAGTCCCTTACTGAGGATACAGATTACGATGATAGGGAAGGTTCCCCTAGATCACCCCCTGACAATGTTTCCTTTGGGGATATCTTGGCAATTTTGAGTCAGCGGGGTGACTGGAAATCTTCCACCCCTTCCCCGGAGGAATCCGTATTCCCACAAGCTTTCCGCTCCTGTCCCACTACTTCCCGGGTGACCCCTCCTGCAGATGAGTTGGTCAAATTCATCGTGCAGTGCGTGGAAGAGTCCGGATTCAGTAGAAGCTATCCCCAGGAGATCAGACAAGGTACTTTCTCCTCCAGAGGATCAACCCCATTGGTTGAAAGGCTTGCCAGTAGATGCTGTGGTGGTGGCGGCGGCCACAAAAAAGGACCTGGTGGAAGAGAGTCCTGCTGCTCATCCGCCCAACAGGGGGTCCCGAGCAGTGGACAGGTTAGGAAAGCGAGTTTTTGCTGCAGCGACCTTTGCCGTGCGTTCGCTGAATTTCCTGGCACACTTTACGAGTCTCCAGAGAGACCTTATTTCTGAACTCTCTGGTAGCCTCGCGGGTCAAGTGTCGGATGGAGCATGTGATAAAGTGGCTTCCCAACTTGCCACCTTTGAAGCGATTTCGAATTCCTCCATGAGGTTGCTCTCCCACGCAACTGAAGGAGCAGCTAGAGCAGCAGGTGCTGGTGTGGTGGTCCGACGTCATGCCTGGATGCACATTTCTGACCTACCAGATTCCTTCAAGTCTTCCTTTTTGTATGCCCCTATTGAGCCCTCTGTGCTCTTTGGTTCCAAGGTCAAGGATACTTTGGCCAGGTGCGAGCAGGATGGAAGGACCTTGTCTGCCATGGGCCTGCACTTCTCCAAACCTCAGCTTTCCTTCTCCAGGAACCAGAGGAGTGGAAAGTTGTGGCACAAGAAGTCGCAAGGTTTCTTTTGTGACGCACGTGGCGAGGATGCCTCCAGAGGCAGAGGGGGGTCCGACAGTGAAAGATGCCCCTTTAGGGGTAGAGGAGGTTACCACAATCAAGGCTCCAGAGATTCTTTCTCCGGTAGACCCTATCAGCGCTCCTGAAGCATTGCTTGATTGCTTTCCTCTGGAAGCAGTCAGGGCACGTCTCTTTCTGCACCAAACAGCCTGGTCCTCCATTACCGATGATCTATGGGTGCAGAGGATTATCACCAGAGGCTATCACATTCCCCTCAAATCCTTTCCAAGACCTCAATTCTCTTTTCCTGATGTACCACCCAGTCAAAGAGAGGAGGCAGCTTCCGAAATCAAGAAGCTTCTTCTAAAGCGAGTCATCCAGCAGGTCCCCCCCCCCAGATCAATGCGGATTAAGGTTCTACTCCAGACTCTTTTTGGTGCCAAAAAAGACGGGGGACTGGAGGCCCATCCTGGATCTCAGTCGTTTGAATGAGCCAGTCATACAGACCAAGTTCCGCATGGTCACTATTCAGTCCATCCTTCCATTCCTTCGGGAGGGTGTGTGGATGTGCTCTCTAGATCTCCGAGATGCGTATTACCACATCAAAATGGACAAACGCTCCAGGAGACTTCTGCGCTTCCGGCTGGGAGCCAATCAGTTTCAATTCAGAGGCCTGCCTTTCAGTCTATCGATGCCCCCCAGAGTGTTTACGAAATGTCTAGCAGTGGTGACAGCTCACTTGAGACTTCACGGATTCCAGGTGTTTCCTTATCTGGACGATTGGCTCCTCTCCGCCCCCACCGAGTGTCTACTGACCAGGGCCCTTCACGACACTCTCTCTGGCAGAGTCTCTGGGTATTACTGTCAATTGGGAAAAATCAAACCTTCAGCCCTCACAACAACTGGAATTCATAGGGGCAATGTTCAACACTCAGTTCGGCCTAATATCTCTTCCTCATCACAGGCTATTAAGACTGAGAACACAAGTGCAAGTGATACTTGACTGCAGGAAAGTGTCTGCAAGGGAAGTTCTGCAGGCTCTGAGTTCCATGGTGGCAGCCATTCCCATTGTTCCATTGGCCAGACTTCATATAAGCCTGTTACAGTGGCTTCTTCAAACTCAATGGATACACAGTCATCATCCCTTGAATGCACTAATCCTTATATCCAATCTCTGCAAACAGAATATCCTCTGGTGGATGAAAGTCTTTGGTGTCACCCCTTTCAACCTCTTCAGCCTAACGCCACAGTGACTATACGGATGCTTCCCTGATAGGGTGGGGGGGGCCATTTTAAGGGAAAATCTGTTCAAGGCACGTGGTCTCCTCTAGAAGTCAACTTACATATCAACGTTCTAGAGCTCAGAGCTGTGTTACTAGCTCTCCATCCTCTTTTTCCTCTCAGGCCGTTTGCTATCCAGTCCAACAACATGCCTGTGGTCTGGTACATCAACAAGCAGGGAGGGACCAGATCTTACCCCCTTTGCCGCGAAGCTATGAGAATTTGGCAGTATGCGATAGCTTCCAACCATTTCCTGATTGCTACACACATCCCGGGGAGTTCCAACATGATTGTGGACAGGCTGAGCAGATGCATCCTGCTTCCTCATGAGTGGTCTCTCGACCCAAGAGTGGTGGAGGAAATTTTCAGCCGCTGGGGCCGGCCTTGCTGCAATCTGTTTGCCTCCCCCTCCAATATGAAGTGCAGCAGCTACTTTGCCCTCTTTCCTCTGCACGGGGAGTCCCCGAGGGATGCTTTGACTCATGATTGGCCCGCCAGTCTCCTGTACGCTTATCCTCCCATCCCCTTAATACCCTTGGTCTTAAGGAAAGCTACTCGGTTGAGAAGCAGAATGATTCTCATTGCTCCATTCTGGCCTCAACAGGTTTGGTTCCTCTTCCTTCAGCCACACCTGCTCTGACCTCCTTGGATCCTGGACTTCCATCAGGATCTCCTTTCTCACCCCCAAGGGTTGTCGTCTCCAAATCTGACCACGCTCAAACTGACAGCTTGGTTGCTCCACTTCCGTTAGTAGCCAGGCTTGACTCACTCTTCGGTACGAAATATTATTTTGGCCTCCCATAAACCTTCTACCAGAAAACTTTATAAAGACTAGTGGAAACGTTTTTCCTTGTGGGCACAAGAGCTGTCTCTGGATCCTGTCTCTGTTCCAGTAGCTACGGTTCTTCAGTACCTGACTGATCTTTTCCTTAATGGGGCTTCTGCATCCACGATTCGGGTGCATCTAGCTGCCATCTCCAATTTCCATGATGGTTCAGACGGAATTCCTATTATATCTTCTCATCTGTGAAGACTTTCTTGAAGGGGATTTTTCACTCTAGACCTCCCATTAAGCAACCTGTGGCATCATGGAATCTGTCTAGAGTGCTTCAAACTTTGGCTCTACCTCCCTTTGAGCCGGCTGCAACCTGTGATGTGAAATTTTTGTCCTGGAAGACCTTGTTTCTGGTGGCGGTTACTTCAGCCAGACATGCATCAGAGCTGCAAGCATTATGCATTGAGTCCTTATCTGATTTTCCATAAGGACAGAGTATCACTTCGCACCAATCCCACTTTCTTACCCAAGGTGGTTTTGGAATTCTCTATTAATCAGTCCATTGAGTTGCCCGTGTTTTTCCCTAATTATACCAACAAAGGGGAATACTGTCTCCATTCCTTGGATGTCCACAGTTACGTTTTTATTTGGACAGGACAAAGTCATTTCGTAAGTCAGATCAGTTTTTTGTTTGCCTTTGTGGGCTCTAGAATGGGATCAGCAGTGTTTAAGGTTACCTTGTCTAAATGGCTTAGGGATTGCATCTCCTTTGTTTATCCTCTGGAAGAGGAATCAGCTTCTGGCCGCATTAAACCTCATTCCACTAGAGCTGTGGCTGCTTCTGTCGCCTTTCATGCTAGGGCTTCCATGGATGATATGTGTGCAGCCGCCACTTGGGCTAAACCCCATACCTTTATCAAGCATTACAAATTGGATCTGATCTCCAGGGGGAAGAGCTGCCTTTGGCTGTATGATACTCGGGAATGTTCTTCCATGAGGGCCACCCAGATTCTGTAGTAGCTAGGGACTCGGTCCCATCAGTGAGGAATGGAAGAAGATTAACAACTTCAGATAAAGAAGTTATGTCTTACCATAACGTTCCATCTGAGTTGTTGATCTTCTTCCATTCATCACACCCTCCCACCTTCCCCCACCAAGGGCTCCTGGCGGATCTTTGGGTCATTTTGGTGTGTTAGGGTTTTTGCACAGAGATGGTCTCTGCCTTTATTTCTGTTTCTAATATATGTTTCTACTATATGTTCTGCAAACTCGATCTGAGGTATGGGATGAAGGGCATTGTGGGTAGTAGCGTGGCTCGAGTGTTTGGCGTACGCTAGCTTGGTATTTGGCCGACTCTGTTCCGAGGGTTCATAATCATACCCATCAGTGATGAATGGAAGATCAGCAACTCAGATGGAACGTTATGGTAAGACACAACTTTGTTCTTTAGGAACACAATGTCTAGTATGTCCATTTCCTGACAGGCTTTTTTACGATCTGAAGCACTTGTTTTGGAACATGTGTTGTTAAATACTTTCCTTACTAATGTTGTTGAATCAATATTATTCCACTACGTTTCTGGTAAATTTTAGTACCAAGCCACTATTATTCTTCCCTCCTTTTTTTCATGCAAGAAATTTATGAATTCCTCGAGGTCATCAGTGTTTGACTTTGGTGGTTTATACACTCCAACAATTGTTAAATGTTCCAGGGTTGTCTTTATTGTCACAGTTGCACAATCTTTAGTATTGGTGTTATCATTGAACATACAATCACAGGTCTCATAATAATCATTAATCTTTATCATAACGCATCCACCTGATGTTTTGTTAGAATGTCCGTTACAGTAAACACATTCGTATTCTGACATAACTTCTTTCCACTCATTTTTCTCTAACCATGTTTCACAAACAGTAATGTCAGTCTTGTGGAAATGTAGAAAATTTTCCAATAAAAAAATATTATTAATGCTCCTAGCATTAACAACCACCAGACATGCATCAGATATTGTTCTCTGTGAACTGCTAAATTTTAGACCTCTGAAAAATCTTGCCTTGGCTTTGTCATATGTTGTAAAATATCTGCTGCAAAAATTCTCTTCCCTGATCTTGACAGTTGCATGCCATCCTATCTGAACATGTGCCCAAAATTCGGCTCAGATGCTTCTGAACATGTGCCCAAAATTCAGCTCAGATGCTCTACACATATCCTTTTTTTAAAAACTGGACATTTTTTCTTGTATGCATTTACCCAAAAAATCTTTTCATTCACAGTAAACTGACTCTCCTGTCTGTACATGATTTATTAAAAATACACCTTAACACCTGTACGAGCTGTGCCATCTGAGAAGGCTGTAAGTTCCTTATTAACAGTCAGAGAGACCTTGTGGATGGGATCATTTGTAACAACATCAATAAAAACAGATCCATATTTCCTAACATTAAGGCATTCTAAAGCCTTTCTCACATCCTCTGTTTTCTCCTGGCAAGCAATACACTCTTCGATGTTCATTATCATCTCTGCAAATGTAAGTATCAGTCCCTCTAATAACTGAATCTCCAATTACAAAAATATCTTTTCTGAGCAGATGCGAAAAATCTCCCACTTCTAATTCAGTAATATCTGCTCCGTCAGTTGTTACAAAGGAATGGTCTTCATCACCATTCACCTCATTTTCATTGCGTATTACATTCGCAAGCGTACAGTTCTCATCCAGCTGACTTTGTACATCCACAGCTTGAGTCATGTAGTCAGCATCTGTCTTTGTCCTCCTGATTCTTTGTCTTCACTCCTTCCACGTTCACTTTTGATTTCTTCCTTTTCATTTGACCTTTGCCCCTTTTCTTCCCTACATTCTGTCTTGGAAAAACTATACCTTTTTCTCTGTAGGCTGAAAGTTTTCTGGTAGAAAAATGTTATACTTCCCTGTTGTGTCTGTGTGTGCTACATAACAAAGCTGTCCTTTTTAGAATGTATTCTCTTTACTTTATAGACATTAATCAGTTTCTTTTTTCCTTATTGTGTTACATAACAAAGCTGTCCTTTTTAGAATGTATTCTCTTTACTTTATAGACATTAATCAGTTTCTTTTTTCCTTATTGTGTTACATAACAAAGCTGTCCTTTTTAGAATGTATTCTCTTTACTTTATAGACATTAATCAGTTTCTTTTTTCCTTATTTCTTGTGATGTTTGTTGTTTCTTTTGTTTCTTTTATATGCTCTAAATCCTCAGAGCGCTGCCTACTTGTATTCAGAATTCCAAAGTTGTCAGTGGCTTTACTTTGTTGAGTAGAGGTTGAGTGATCTTTACTGACAATACACACTTTCTTTCCTAAATGTCTTCTATTTGTTCGGCTAACATTACCTATCTCACCAGTCCAGTTATTAATATATGTAACAAACAGTTCTGTAAGCCATGCCAGTTGCACAAGTGCAATCGTCATCAGTAAGTCTAGCTTTACTTCTAGTAATGGTAAGCAAGTCATCCAACATTTGGCAGGAGGAACACACATCACCAGTGTTATCAGGTGCGACCTTTAAATATACATTGCAGTTATTACACTGTACAAGATGTTTTACTTTAGCAAATCATTAATGCCATACTCATTTAAGGACTCCATATTCAGCTGTAAATGAATAAAGAATTCTAAAAGAAAAGGAAAAGCAGACCAACAATATACAACCACACGTTAAATTAAATAAAGTCATTGCTGTGATGGCACCAGTTGTCAAGAGTTGTATAAACGAATGCACACAGCAGCTTCTGCTCAGTATTGCTTGCAGTCGCACCCCTTTAACAGTAAAGATCAGTAAATTATAAACTAACACAGGACTGTTTCACATAAGTTCTGGATTGTCCTGTCTGAAGTCTGTGTGAATTTATAGCTGACTAGGCCCCTTGGGATGGCAAGAGGTTGCCTATCTAAAACCTGCTTCTTTCTAACAAAAGTAAAAATAGGAGCTAAACAAAATATAAATCAAAGTAAATCTTGTCTACAGGCTATTCCTTTCTTCCTGCAAATTGTGGAAAACAGTGGTAAAAGTAAAATATAATTCAAAATACATCTTTTCTTACCAGGCAACTGCACAGCCAATCACAAACCAGCACGGGCTTGTTTAGATAAGCTGAGCGGGTCTATATTAAATTCTCAAAAGCTGACAATGTTCAATCTGACATTGTCGACACGAGAATAGCGAAACTGTAGAACATTGAAGAGGTAAACGGAAATCTCCATAAGGGGAGATTCCATTTACTTCAATGTAGTGTGGTCTCGGAGTTGGTATATTTAAGTAGCAGGGGGTGTGTAAACACCATTTAGTTTTTTTTTTATTTTTGTTTTTTTTTTGGAACATTCAATTTTTAACAGTTCGATCACTAAGGGTCGACCTTTAGTGATTTGAATTGTTAAATATTCAGTGTTCCAGTATAGACCCAAGCAGAGCATGGGAGTGGATTAGTAGTCGTTGGACTACGTGGGAGTGGGAAATAACAACAGGAGCGGACCTCTGCCAAGTGAATTATGCTGCTGCTTAATAAAATTGCAGTACCTCAGGTCTTAAGTCGGTAGCTATTTTGATGAAAGTTATTTTTAAGGAAAATTTGATCATTTTCTGTGTTAGCAGTCTAGAAAAAATTGACACTGTGTACATGGAAGGCTAGCTTTCTCTAGCAGGACTTTAGTGGCTGTTAATCCTGGGTGTGCCTCTGCAAACATGTAGAAAATGTGTTCAAGCAAAAAAGAATAATAAAATAAGTAGGCACCTGTGCATAACTGGTAGAAGTAGGAATTGCATTTCTACATGAAGAGACAGACATGAACTGCTTATGTATATTTTGGGCACTTTAATTCTGTGTGTGTATTGTCATTAGAAATGTATTATACCAGTCTGTTTGTCTATTTTGTTTCTTCACTGGAGTTAATCCCAACTGGCTTTTGAACTAGTTTCGTAGAAGACCCAAGGTGGTAATTAGAGATGAGGAAATTAGCCCAGGTCACTGAGGAAATGTCCATGATGTAGAAAATGTGAAATTATTAAAGAACAATTGTGATAAGGATGGGAGGGGGTGGTAGGTGTAAAATGTGATTTGCAAATTGTTTTCTTGTTTGTCTAAATGCTCATTTTAATAAGATCAACACTTAACCTTTTTTGGCAAGTGTTGTTCATCTTTAACATCTGCCTTTACTGCCACAAACCCAGGCACATAGGACCTTGTCTTTGTGTCTCACATGAAGGGTGTTACTTCAGAAAGGCAGCCATTCACTGTACCTAAACCTTTATGCTGCATTATTAGTATTGAAACACGTATCCATGGCTTAGTCTGGTGCTATCAGTATTGGAACACGTATCCACCCATTAGTCTGGGTATTGCGATCAGTATTAGAACACGTATCCATACATTACTCCGGGTGTTATCAGTATTAGAACACGTATCCATGCATTAGTCTGGGTGTTATCAGTATTGGAACATGTATCCATGCATCCATGCATTAGTCTGGATGTTATCAGTATTGGAACACGTATCCATGGGTTAGTCTGGGTGTTATCAGTATTGGAACACATATCCATGCATTAGTCTGGGTGTTGCTATCAGTATTTGAACATGTATCCACGCATTAGTCTGGGTATTGCTATCAGTACTAGAACACGTATCCATGCATTAGTCTGGGTGTTGCTGTCAGTTTTGGAACACATATCCTCGCATTGGTCTGCGTGTTATCAGTATTAGAACACATATCCATGTGTTAGTCTGTGTGTTATATTATCAGTATTGGAACACGTATCTATGCATTAGTCTGGGTGTTATCAGTACTGAACATGTATCCATGCATTAGTCTGGGTGTTATCAGTATTGGAACGTGTATCCATGCATTAGTCTGGGTTTATCCTCGCATTGATCTGGGTGTTCTGTTATATCAGTATTGGAACGTGTATCCAGCATTAGTCTTGGTGTTGTGTTATCAGTACTGGAACAGGTAAGGTATCCATGCATTAGTCTGGGTGTTATCAGTACTGGAACAGGTATCCTTACATTACACTGGGTGTTGTGTTAGCATAACTGGAACACGTATCTAGCATTAGTCTGTGTGTTGTGTTATCAGTATTGGAACAGGTATTGGGCATTAGTCTGTGTATTGTGTTATCAGTACTGGAATAGGTATCCAGATTTAGTATGTGTGTTGTGTTATCAGTACTGGAACAGGTATTGGGCATTAGTCTGTGTATTGTGTTATCAGTACTGGAACAGGTGTCCAGCATTAGTCTGGGTGTTGTGTTATCAGTACTGGAACAGGTGTCCAGCATTAGTCTGGGTGTTGTGTTATCAGTACTGGAACAGGTATCCAGCATTAGTCTGTGTGTTGTGTTATCAGTACTGGAATAGGTATCCAGCATTAGTCTGTGTGTTGTGTTATCAGTACTGGAACAGGTATCCAGAATTAGTTTGCATGTTGTGTCATCAGTACTGGAACAGGTATCCAGCATTAGTCTGTATGTTGTGTCATCAGTACTGGGACAGGTATCCATGCATTAGTCTGTGTGTTGTGTTATCAGTACTGGAACAGGTGTCCATGCATTAGTCTGCGTGTTGTATTATCAGTACTGGAACAGGTGTCCGGCATTAGTCTGGGTGTTGTGTTATCAGTACTGGAACAGGTATCCGGCATTCATCTGTGTGTTGTGTTATCAGTACTGGAACAGGTATCCGGCATTCGTCTGTGTGTTGTGTTATCAGTATTGGAACAGGTATCCGGCATTAGTGTAGGTGTTGTGTTATCAGTACTAGAATGGGTATCCATGCATTACTTTAGGTGCTGTGATAGCATTACTGGAACACATATCCAGCATTAGTCTGTGTTGTGTTATCAGTACTGGAACAGGTATCCAGCATTAGTCTGTGTGTTGTGTTATCAGTACTGGAACAGGTATCCAGAATTAGTTTGCATGTTGTGTCATCAGTACTGGAACAGGTGTCCAGCATTAGTCTGTATGTTGTGTCATCAGTACTGGGACAGGTATCCATTCATTAGTCTGTGTGTTGTGTTATCAGTACTGGAACAGGTGTCCATGCATTAGTCTGCGTGTTGTATTATCAGTACTGGAACAGGTGTCCGGCATTAGTCTGGGTGTTGTGTTATCAGCACTGGAACAGGCGTCCAGCATTAGTCTGTGTGTTGTGTTATCAGTACTGGAACAGGTATCCGGCATTAGTCTGGGTGTTTTCTTCCCAGCATCAGACATGTGTGCAATTTAAGCCACAAATAGTACTAAACCCTGACATGCAGTGTTTGAACTATGTTTTAAAGCACTTACAGCAGCTGTAGTGATACAAAATGTATGATGCAGTGCTTTCAGAACCTTGATAAATTTCTTGATAGACTAAGCTGTTTTGGTATTAAATTACGTTTTCAATTTTTTAATTTTTGCGGTGGCT
The DNA here is from genome assembly GCF_019279795.1 of Protopterus annectens. NCBI lineage: Eukaryota > Metazoa > Chordata > Ceratodontiformes > Protopteridae > Protopterus > Protopterus annectens. Next base: position 267,565 of record NC_056743.1, on the reverse strand, counting down.
TTAAGATGTCTAATTGGAATTCTTTTAATTGCATTCCACCTTCAAATGAAAGTAGAGTTCAGAAGCAGAACTGAAAACTGTTTTTTCTATGGGGCCACGTAACCCCTGCAGTTTGCCAAACCATCTGTATCCCTGATTTATTCTAATTAGCTCCACTGTCATTAGTCTAATGTTGTCCTCGTTCTGGTTCATGTATGGATCACTGATCCGATCCTCTGATCTGACCCAGCCACTTTCTACAAACTTCAACTTCCAGGCTGTAGCTCCTCCTTCTACCCATAATCCTTTGTATTAAGCACAGTTACCTGAGCTCTTGTTTGCCGCCGTTTGTGTCAGATGTACACTCCAGTGCTCGAGCAGCTAGTTAGAGTTCACTATTTCCTTTGTCAGATTAGTGTGACTTTTTGGCTTAGCTATTGCCTTTTTCTTCTTTCTTCCCGCCCACAAAGCTTTTTGCTGCCGTTAGGGCAACCCTCTATAGTGTAGTTTACGCTTTGAACTGTTGTCATAGTTATTATAGTTGTTATAGTTATTATAGGTTGTGTAGTGGTTCTAGTAGTTATAGTTATTGTAGCTTTTATAGTTATTATAGTTGTTTGTTACCAGCTTGAGCGAAGTATGTATTTTTCCTGATAGTTATGGATAAGCCTAAGGGGCGTTAAGAGATGTTCTGAGTGCAGACATTAAATTCTGCACCCTGATTCACATGACACTTAGTCTCAATGTGCCTTTTGTGAGGTGTTCAACCCCAAAGCAATCACTGATAGGCGAAACAAACTGATACTGAAAGGGATTCTGCCTCCTTCCTCTCTCTCTCTTCTCCAGGAGTTCAAAGCCCCGATCATGCCACGTCAGGTTCTGTTCCAGACCATAAGAAGTGCCCTCATAAGCATCCCAGGGCTTCATCAGAATCTCTGTCTAAACTGCTAAAATATTTGTATTCTTCTGCTCCGTGGCCAGGCTGGGCTCCAGCAGATCCAAAAGCCCTCTCAGCTACGACTGGGCCTATGCCAAAGACGTTATCTGTCCTTTCAGATCTGGCTTTGTCCAGATCGATGACTGCCTTGACCCGTTCAGATCCTGCTCGTCCCTCGGATCCGAGGAGGTCGGATCAGAAGACGCACACTCTGCTACCATCTACTTTAACTTAAGAGCCCAGAACTTCAGTTCTGCAAACTGGGAGCCAGTCTCCAGAATCATCCATCTGGTCAGTCTCCCCCACCGTGCCTGTAAAAGTCTTGCAAACCCCGCACCAGTATTGTCCTTCATCTGTAGCTTCGTCCAGATCCTCCAGAAGCTTTTCAGAATATGATGTAGACAGGATGGTAAAGAAGACTATCAGGACTCAGATCTAGATGGGGGTTTTGTTGGTTCAGTCCCCTGTTGGATCTGAGCATTCAAACCAATGTAGACTCTCCTTCTCTGATTTGACCCTCAGTTTCAGAGCCTCAAGATCTTAGCCATCCGAGAGAATCAGTATATGACTTGAGGACCTTTGCTTCTTCTACTCTGACAGTTCCCTTGACCACCTCTGCTCCAAGATCTTCGACCGCAGTGGGTCTCAGATCCAGAACATCGAGGTTGGATCCAGGGGTAGAGGTTCTGTGGATCCGAGGCCTTTGTCATGTCTTCTTGGAGGGCTTTGGCCCTGATGGAGTTGGTTGAATAGGGGTTCTCCAGTTGCCTCAACTTTCCAGCTCATTGAAAAGGTTTTCTCTGCAGACAGAGACCCGATATCTTTGGCTACTGTTCCGCCTCATCACTCCTCATCAGCTCTGGGAACTGGGCCTACCATTCCTGTCCAGAGTCAGCCTGTCTCGAAGAGTATCCAGGATCTTCCACCAGAGATGGCCCCACCTCTTCAGATACCTCCCCTGAAGTCTAACAGAGGAGGTGTAAAAGGAGCACTTAGACTCCCCTATGGAGTCTCTTACTGAAGATACGGACTTCATTGAAGGAGAAGGATCCCCAAAATCACCACCAGAGGTTTCCTTTGCAGACATGCAAATTCTGAAACAAAGAGGTGGTTTGGTTGTCCCAAGATCCTACTACTAAGGAGTCCATATTTCTGGAGGCCTTCAGGATGGGCCCGTCTACATTTTGCCCCCCCCCCCATTGGAGCCTGTCATAAATTTGGTGGCACACTGGGCCTGGAAGGAGCTGAACACTATAGAGCCCATGCCTAAACGACCTGACAAGATCCTTTCACCACCTACAGATTGTTCTTTTTGGTCCACAGGTATTCCATTTGACACTATGGTGGTGGCAGTTGCCACTAAGAAAGAGCTAGCTGAGCAGAGCTCTACTGCCCATCTGCCAAACAGGGAGTTAAGACCAATGAAAAGGTTTGGCAAGCATGTCTATGCTTCATCCACCTTCATGCTGAGAGTGCTTGACTACTTGGCACATTTTACTTGCCTGCAGAGAGACCTGGTCAAGGAGATCTGTGAATCGTTGGCGGAGACCATGCTGACAGAGGAATTTGGGAAGATTTCTCCAGACCTGGCCACTTTTTCTTCCCTTGCCAATTTGTCCATGAGGCTCATCTCTCACTCAGCAGAGGGTACTTCACAGGCAGCTAGCATCGCTCTATGCAAAAATGCCTGGATGAGGCTTTGTGACTTCACAGAGCCCTTTAAGGCATCCTTTGTCAGTGCTCCCATTGATGGTTCCTCTTTATTTGGACCATCCAGTTAAAAACACTCCTGACTTGCAACAAGAAAGAGGGCAAGACCTTGCCTGCTGTAGGGTCAAGTTTTCCACCTCTTAACAGACCTACTCCAGGAATCGGAGAGGGTCCAAGAAAATTTGGTTCCATAAGTCTCAAGGGTCTTTTCCTGACCAGTGCGGAGAGCTTCCCTCCAGAGCCAGAGGAGGGGACTGTAATTGGAGATGCCTCCCCAAAGGCAGAGGATTTATGCCAAATCAGGGCTTCAAGGAACCCTTTTCTGACGAGCCCTATTAGTGCTTCTGCCATGGAAGCATTCACGGGTTGTTTTTTTCCCTGCACTCAAACTCCTGAGCTCAATTAAAAATGTTTAGGTGCAAACCATTATATCCAGAGGCTATTACATTTCCTTTTCACCTCTAAGAACACTGAAGGCTGTCCCTGATGTTCTACCTAGTCAGAGGGAGTTGGCAGTCTTAGAAATTCAGAAGTTATTGCAAAAAGGAGTCTTTCAAGAGGTGCTAACTGAACAGAGAGGATCTGGAACACTCATGCTTCTTTTTAGTGTCAAAGGGAATGGGGGACCTGAGGCAAATCTTGGACCTAAGCAAAATAAACCGCTGCATAAAGAAATCAAAGTTTTGGATGGTTACGATACAGTCCATCCTTCCGCTGTTGAGGAAGGATGATTGGATGTGCTCTGTGAACTTAAAGGACGCGTACTGTCACATAAAGATAGACAAGTGCTCCAAGAGTCATTAACGCTACAAGCTAGGAGCCAGTCACTTCTGATTCAGGGCCCTGCCCTTTAGAACTCACCACAGCCCCCAGGGTGTTTACCAAATGCATAGCAGTAGTTGCAGCTCATCTCAGACTGCTGAGTTTTCAGGTGTTCCCATATCTAGACGACTAGCTGCTAACTGTTCCAACCAGGCATCAACTGTCTCATGCTAGATATTACCTGTTCCAGATCTCGCATCTCCTAGGCATCACAATAAATCGGGGCAAGTCGCAACAGATACCAATTCACTCCTTGGAGTTTATCAGGGCTCATCTGAACACAGTCACCCAAATAGCTTTGTTGCCTTTACATTGGATAGTCACCTTGAGAAACCAAGTCCAGGCCTTACTAGCTCTTCCTTCTCCCTCCGCCAGGCTTATTCTTCAAGCCCTTGGATCTATGCACAACGTTAGATGTCCTTCAAGGATGCATCTGCAGTCATAACATATGGGTTGTCCTGCCTCAGGCAGCCCTTCGGTCGGCCGGATTCCAAAGTCTGGGTCTGGCCTCGGCTGATGTCGCACCCTCCCCGACGTCAGAGTGTCTGGGGTATAAAAGCATCAGCCGACGCCATTTTCCTCAGTCTTTCTTGCCGCGCGGTGCCCGAAGCAGAAACTGTTCGCAAGTGCCGGTCGGTCAGATCCAGTGATTTCAGCTACCGAAAACTTCGAAAAAGCTAAGTACCCCGTTGGGGACTCTTTCTTGCCTCAGCCGATGTCAGATAAAGTAAATAATTGTTTAACTTGTGGGAAACAAATACCTCATAAGGATTTCCATTCCTACTGCCTTCCTTACTTAGGCCCAGACCACGACGTATCGTCCTGTTTAGCCTGTTCTTCCTTCAACCGACGAACTCTTAGACGTCGGTCGGAGTTTGCAGAGGAATTTTTTGGGGCTAGTTTTGCATATAAAATGCCGTCGGAGACTCTGACTTCAGATTTGGTGAAAAAACAGAAGGACAAGGACCGACACTTGCGGCCCACGGTTTCGGCTGAAACCACGGTAAGGCCTACCGCGAGTGTCTCGGTTTCGGCTGAAACCGAGTCCTCGGAAATTCCTTCATCCGAATCCACTCAACCGACCACCGCGGCCCGGGAGGCCCCGGCTGAGTCGGCTACCGAGCTACCTACCGAAACCAGTGCCCAGGATATGTCCGACACCATACCTTTGGACATATCTACTCCTGCACGTGGGGCAGCTAGGCCCCCTGCTTCCATGTCCATTAAGGCCTTTTCTAGGGCTAAAGCTGCTAAACTTTCTAAAGCTTTGCCTCCCAAGACTACATCCCAGAGGCCTTCCTCTAGTTCTCAGATCCTCAGCCTTGCAGAGGACCTTATTTCTTTAATTAGCGGTTCACAACTCTCACCCTCCACCAGACAAAAGGCCCAGGACTGAGCCTTCTGACCCACACTCTTCAGATGAGTCCTCGGATGGTTCTGAGTTGTCAGACCACCAGGAGGAGGCTTATTCGCCCTATGAGGATTCTGATGCAGAAGAATCTATCCCTTCGGCCTCCCCTCCTGAAGAGTTTTCCTTTGGTGAGACTTTACTCTCCATGAGAGAGCATTTTCAATGGCAAGGTCAGGATTTCTCTGATTCTAGAAAAAGATTAAGGACGTTTTTACATTTGCCTCAGCATAGGCCCTTAGCTATACCTCCTGTTTTGAATGGAATTGATGATGTGTACAATGATGTCAGTACAGCCCCTGATACTCTCCCCCCGGCCCCTGCCAAACCTGATAGATACTACAGGGTCCCGGATTCTCATTTTCATCTGTATAAAGCCCATTCTGCCGACCCAGAAACTATTACTCTGGGCCCTAAAGGGGTTGCGGCTGCCACTGACAAAAATCCTCTTCCTTCTGAAAGAGAGTCTAGAGCTTTAGAGAGATGGGGAAAGAAGGTATATACTTCTGCAACTCTTTCTGTCAGGGCACTAAATTGTCAATTTCATATGACACAGTACCAAGAGTATTTGTTAGATGAACTGAACAAGAAGCTTTCTTCTCCTGAGCCCCTTGACCGTAAATCCCTTTAGGATTTGGTACACAACTCACAGCAGGTTAGTAATCATTTCTTAAAATGTGGTTATGATGCATTGGAGGCTTCATTTAGGTCAGCTATGACTGGGGCAGTTATTCGTAGGCATGCCTGGCTGAAGGAACAATCTTTGCCAGACCATGTCAAAGCTAAACTCCTGGATGCTCCAATGGAGAAACAAAATTTATTTGGCTCCTCTGCTCAGGAGGTCTTAAAAAAGTATGAAGAAAAGGCAAAATCTGTGCAAACAGTTAAGGATTTCCTACAAGTACAACCACCGAGATTCAGCAGAAACTGGCCTACTAAGAATTGGTCCTTTCCAGACTCGGACAGAGCCCAGAGAGGCAGGAACAGACACCCCAGAGGCAGAGGCCAATCTAGGGGCTCTTACAGAGGCCGCCAGTGGCAGCCTGCCAACCAGAGAGGTAGTGCAACAGCAGCAACAACTACTACACCCGGACAGGCTCAATGACTTTACTCTGATTCCGCCCACCAGGGCTCAACTGGAAGCACCCTTGGGCGGAAAGCTTGCTTTATTCTCGGAAAATTGGCATTATATTACAAGGGACACATGGACACTGCAAATAATAGACAAAGGATACAGGTTCCACTTCCACACTTTGCCAAAAAGAAACGGAATGCCAAACCTACCACCAAATCAGAGGGTAGAGGCTTTCAAGCAGATCAACAACTTGCTTCAAATGAAAGCTATAGAAAAAGTACCACTTTCAGAACAAGGCCAAGGATTTTACTCCAGACTATTCCTTGTACCAAGAAAAGAAAATCAATGGAGGCCTATTCTCGACCGGTCCGCACTGAATACTTACCTCATTGTGCCAAAATTCAAGATGCTGACCCTACAGCAACTTCTTCCCATGTTGGGCAAGGAGTCTTGGCTGGTGACTCTAGATCTCAAGGAGGCATACCTGAATGTCCCTATTCGACCAAACTGCAGAAGACACCTCAGATTTCTTGCAGGATCAGAGCATTATCAATTCTCAGCATTGCCCTTTGGCTTATCTACTGCGCCCAGAGTATTCACGAAATGCCTGGCATCAGTAATTGCACACTGCAGACTTCAGGGGATTCAAATCTACCCTTATCTGGACGACTGCCTTATACAAGCGGACAACAAGGTAAATTTGATAAAAGACTTGGCCTATGCCATCCACCTGCTGCAGGTATTGGGATACACAGTCAACATCCAAAAATCAAGACTGGTTCCATCCCAAAGGATAACCTTTCTGGGTGCGGATCTAGACACAACCACCCAAATGGCCTTTCTCACAGAAGAAAAACAAAAACAACTTCCGGATTACTTCATGAATCTGACAAGCTCAGCTTACTGCAAGGAAAATCCTGCAGGCCCTGGGCTACATGGCATCCTGCATAATTCTGATACCACAGGCCAGGCTGCATATGAGAAAATTACAATGGTACCTAAGGAGTGTATGGTCTCAACACAGTCACAGTTTGGAAACTTTGATACCAATCATTCCTTGCCTTCAAAAGGAATTCCTGTGGTGGGCTCAGGCCTGCCAGTCCAACAGAGGGTTGCCTTTCAACAAACCAAAAACAAAACAAACCATCACCACGGACACTTCAGACCGAGGATGGGGAGCACACATGGAGGGCAACTGTATCCAAGGCTTATGGTCTCAAGGACAGCTATGCATGCACATAAACCAAAAGGAAATGCTGGCAGTGATGCATGCATTCGAGGCTTTCAAACCCTTCCTCCATCAAGGCCACCTGTTAATAAGGACAGACAACACCACGGTCATGTGGTACATAAACAAGCAGGGAGGCACACACTCCTACCCTCTATGCCGGCTGGCTATGAATCTATGGGAGCTATGCCTGAAACTCAATATCCAACTGCAGTCCCAGTTCGTGCCAGGAAAGGAAAATGCACTGGCAGACAGCTTAAGCAGAACTACCATGGATGCACACGATTGGATGCTGCACCCAGACATTTTCCAACTCATAACAAAGGCATGGGGAATGCCGGAAATAGATCTGTTCGCCTCCCCCCTCAACCATCAACTGAGGACATTCTGCTCAAGGACATACCACCCACAAGTATGGAGGGTGGACTCTCTCTCTTTCAGCTGGAAAGCTCTAAAAGTATATGCCTTCCCACCTCTTCCTTTAATGTACAAGGTTCTACTGAAGATCAGGGAGGAACAGCCAAGAGTGATTCTGATAGCTCCAGACTAGCCAAGGCAACACTGGTATCCACTATTGAGGAGCATGTCACAGGCAAAACCATGGCCTCTCCCCCTATGGCCTCTTCTTCTGACGCAGAACAATTTCAAGATCATGCATCCCAATTTGAAAACATTGCAGCTAACTGCCTGGAAAATCCCTTAAATCCAAAACAAAATGTTTTATCACAGAGAGTGAAGGACATTATCATGGAAGCTTCCCATGCCTTCCACAAGGAAGACATACTCAGCTAAATGGAAAAGATTTTTCATTTGGAACACATCAAAAGGCTTAGATGTGACAGTGGCAAGCATGACACATATTCTGGAATACTTAGCAGAACTGTTCCACAATGGCCTTTCCTATTCTTCCATTAAGATTCATGCCTCAGCAATCTCAGCAGAATACAATGTGGATCCACCTATCTTCTCACACCCTCTCCTCAAGCAATTTCTGAGAGGGATCAAAATATCAAACCTCCAAGAAAACCCCCTTTACCTGCTTGGGATCTCAACTTTGTCTTGGAGAAACTAACACTTCCTCCCTTTGAACCAGCAGCAACAGCGGATCTTCAGTTTCTGTCTTGGAAAACTGCATTCCTTCTGGCAATAACTTCAGCAAGAAGAGTATCTGAGTTACAAGCATTAATGGCAGTACAGCCATTTCTTATCTTCCATCAGGACAGAGTTACACTAAGAACTAATCCTACTTTTATGCCAAAGGTGGTATCTAGGGTATCCTTGAACCAAGCTATTCACTTGCCTACGTTCTTCCCAACTCCACAGAATAGAGGGGAAAAACTTCTGCACACCCTGGATATACACAGACAACTACGCTACTACTTGGACAGAACTAAAAGTAGCAGAAAAACTGACCAACTATTTGTAGCACTTGCTGCTGGGGTGCAAGGAAAAGCAATTTCCAAACAGACAATTTCAAAATGGATAGGAAATTGCATTCGATTTTGTTACTCCTTTCATGGAAAGTCAGTTCCTGCAAACATCAGGCCTCATTCCACAAGGGCCACGGCCACCACTACAGCCTTCCTAATGGGGGTGGCTACCAAGGACATTTTAGAAGCTGCTACTTGGAGCTCCGTGCATACATTTACCAAACATTACAATCTACCTTTATACTCCAGATCCAGAGCAGGTTTTGCTACTGCAGTCCTGCAGGGGATCTTAACTACACCATCTTTTTCTTAGTACCTCCTCCCCCAGATTGGCTATGGTATTCTACCCATATGTTATGACTGCAGATGCATCCTTGAAGGACATAGTACAGTTTTGTACCTACCATAAATGTAGATGTCCGATAGGTATGCATCTGCAGTCAGGTTTACCCTCCCTCCTACCCCTCTGTGGTATTCCTAGGGTGTTTACCCCTCTTTTAGCTAGCTGGGGGAATCTATTATGGTGTATTTGTTTGTATATACATGTATATATATATATATATATATATATATAATTTTGCAAATATTTGGAATTCTATTGCATTTATCCAAATTTAGCCTTCCTAGAGGGCACCTGGCATCTGGGGCAAGAAAGACTGAGGAAAATGGCGTCGGCTGATGCTTTTATACACCAGACGCTCTGACGTCGGGGAGGGTGCGACATCAGCCTAGGCCAGACCCAGACTTTGGAATCCGGCCGACCGAAGGGCTGCCTGAGGCAGGACAACCCATATGTTATGACTGCAGATGCATACCTATCGGACATCTACATTTATGGTAGATAAAAAACTGTACTTTCCTCTGGCAAGGTTCTATATGCGTGGTTTCCTGTGGACCTTGGCTGTGCAGTGGTCTATACTTCACCAGTCTCTATCTGTTCCAATCAAGTTGATGAACATTACTTAGTGCCGATTCCCCCACCCAGGGAGTCCCCGAGGGACTCTCCAGTTCATGATCAGCCCTCTGGTCTTCTTTATGCTTTCCCCCCGCCGTTGATCCTAAATTCCTTCAGAAAGCCCAACAGTTGAACAGCACTGTGATCCTCATTGCCCCTTATTGACCTTATCAGATTTGGTTTCCCTTCCTGTGGGCTCATCTGAAGTGTCCTCCCTGGATACTGGAGCCCAGCCAGGGTCTCCTAACTCATCCATCCCTGGGATTCCTTGAAGATCTGCCCACTCTCAATCTAATCACTTGGTTTCTGCAATTCCAGTGATTGTCGGGGAGTCCAGCCTGCCTTCTCCAGTAGAGTATTGCTTTAGCTTCTCAAAAGGCCTCCACCAATAAAGTATGCAAAAGTAAGTGGAACCGGTTTTCTATTTGAGCCACTAAAAAGAACATTGATCCTTATTCAGCTTCTATTCCTACCATCCTCTCCTTTCTTGCTTCCCTGTTCAAAGAGGGATCCAGCTTTTCCACATTCAAGCTTCAGCTGACAGGCATACCCAATTTCCACTCTGGCCTATCTTCAGTATCTGTAGCCTCTTCGAAGTTATGTAGAGCTTTTATGAAAGGAGTTTTCCTTCTCAGACCTCCTGTCAAAGACCCCACTCCCCCTTGGGATCTTCCCCTGATTCTCCAAAGCCTAACTCAGAAATCTTTCGAACCAGCTAGTGATTGTGACATAACATTTTTGTCTTAGAAAACTATTTTTCTAGTTGCTATCACCTCAGCAAGAAGAATTTCTGAATTACAAGCCCAGTCTTCCAAACCTCCTTACATTATTTTCCACAAAGAGTTTCCCTCTGTACTAAATCCGTACTTTACGCTTAAAGTGGATACTGAGTCAAACATCAATCAAACCGTACAGTTGCCAGTTTTCTTTCCCAATTATTCCAATAAAAGGGAGTACATGTTGCATTTACTGGATGTTCATAGACAACTACGTTTCTGTCTTCACAGGACGAAACAGTTCAAGAAATCAGATCAGTTATTTGTGTCCCTTTCAGCTAATCGCCTGGGGCAGGCAGTAACGAAAATAACTCTTGTAAAGTAATTGCATTTCTTTAATGTATGATCAGAACAATTTGAAGCTAACTACTCTCCGTGAAACGCATTCAACTAGATATGTAGCCACATCTTCTGCCTTTTCATCCTGAATTTCAATTGATGAGCTCTGTGCAGCAGCCACTTGGTCTAAACCCCATACATTTGTGACTCATTAAAAATTAGACATTGTCTCCAGAAGCAGAGCTTCTTTTGGCAGGACAGTGCTCCAGCATGTCCTTCCTTGAGACCACCCAAGAGAAAATGTAGCTGGGGACTCTGACTCATATGTGAATCAAAACAAGGACAACATCAGATTAAGTTATGTACTTACCATAACTTGGCATCTGTGTTATCCATTCTCATTCTGATTTACCTTCCCTCCCATCTGTCCCCTACCTAGAACAATTTGTTTTCTAGAGGATCGATGAAGCACTGTTAGGAACCTTTGTTCCTTATTCAGCCTCTGAGTTGTTTCTTCTTGTTTCCTTATGGCTAATGGGCAGCAAACTCCATCTGAGGTTACTGTGCTTAGTACAGAGGATTGTGGGTAGAGGGAGGAGCTCAAGCCTGGAAGCTGAAGTCTGTACAAAGCAGCTGAGTCGAATAAGAGGATTGGATCTGTGACACACATGTGAATCAGAATGAGAATAGACAACACAGATGCCAAGTTATGGTAAGTATATAACTTATATTCATGTTGAAAAGAGTCTTCTCCCTGTTGCAGCCTTTGATTGAACATTGTATGTTTAACAAAATGTAGATTTTCATCCACATAGCTATCAGTCAGACCTACCATTACATTTCATTTCACCCTTTTATATGAATCGTAAAGACAGTCCATCTCACAGACTTTTACAATGGCTGCCAACTGAGAAAAATGTTAACTGGAGCTCTCCTAGCAGGAAAAATGATTATTGTTGAAAAAAAGCAGCCAGCCAAAGAAGTCAAAACCAATTTAAATTCAGTTCCTGGATGAAGATTATTGTGTCTGGATGTCAGCTAACAAGTGTGGGAAAAATAAGGACAACATGAAGGAAAAAGGAAAGGAGATTCCTGTGCTGGACAAGGGCTTTGAAGAAACTCGTTGGGAAGTAAACCAGTGTATGATGCAGAAATAAAAAGACTTAAAAGGCACATGCTCTCTCAGGTCTTTAAATAAGTGGGACATTAGTGGAGGCCATAAAGTCAAATGAGGAGGAATTGAAAAATAGAGGAAGTATTGGATAATAAGAAATCAAATATTAAGAAGAATAATCATCAGATGTATTAGTCAAGCCGCAAAAGTCTGGTATTAAAATTAGGGAGAACATGACAGAAAATGAGACATATCACAAGAAAAGAACTAATTTGGAAGATAAAGTGAGGAAGAAAGTCTGAGGTTTGCAGCCATTCTTAAGTAGCTGGAAGGAACAGATGGCATAAGCTTTATCAAGTCCACTATGAACAATTGGACTGGAATCCTCAAAGGACATAACTGCTAGAGAGGACACATTGTGCCCCAAAAAGTCTTTTAAGAAACCAATAGTTATGAAGATGCAACCATTCCAACAAAAGAAGATATTAGCAAAAATGTAAAAAGGGGAAAACCAGACTATTTATAGAAAATGGCTGTTCAGCTTAGTCTATGAACCTATATAATAAAAATGTATTCCAGTCATAAGGGAGTCTTTGCAAGTTAACAGTAAGTTTTTAACTGCTATGTCTTGAAGCATCCATAGTGTTTTTTTCCTGAAGGTGCAAAGTCATTAATGGAGATTGAGCCTGTGACAGAGTTGAGCAGTATAACCAGCAGCAGCTGAAGGAGCAGAGAGCTGGAGGACTGGCTGCAAAATTTTCTGCAAGCAGTTCTAAACCAAGAGAAGGGATGCCAGTAAATTCTTTCCCTTTGTTTTAAAGGACGCTGGTTGAAAAACAAAGTGCAGAGCAGGGACTGATCAGGAGAACTGTCCGAGAATCGGGATCAATTCAAGTGCTGTGGAGATCAAAGGTGCATTGTCTGAGGGGGAATGTAAATTAAGTGGGAGAACTGCAATGCATCAACTATTTTGTGGACATTTCTAAAAAAAAAATCTTATTTTGAATAGCATTTCACACGTACGTGCAACTTGTTTTGAAAGGAGAGGGATATAACTGTACGTTACTGCTCTGAAAAAGAAGATCGATATGGCAGATGAAAATAGAAGTTTAACATAACCAAAAGTAAGATCATAATGGAATTAGACGTTGACTTTGAATGAGAGCATTAATACTCTGCACTTGGAGTAATTAAAGCAATATTTCTGAGGAGTGGGGTATAGACATATGAGAGAGGTTTCATTTGGGGGTGTTCATGGGTGTTATGTAAGGAGTTGAGCTAAAATACATTCTTTCAACTTAAAAGTTACGAAGTACAACAAATTAGCTGTCTTCATTGTGTAGCTAAGTAATGTTTGTACAAAGTATGCAGTTGCTGGGTGGGAAGATTGTAAAAGGAGTGCTGAAGTGGTATATGATAGAGAGGACAGCAAAAGGCTATATGCAGGGATCCTAGAATGAAGAATAGCTGAGTGAAGAGTTTGCAGCCCAATGCTTAGGAAGATAAAGAACTGCTTTTTTTGAATATAGGGCCTTTTCAAGTTGTTTATACTTTGAACTAAAAGCTGTGGTCTTGAGAGTGCATGTAAGCATATCAGTCTGTTCTTTTGAGTTGCTGGTACTTTCATCTAATAGACAACCAAACTTCAGATGCAGGAAGCAAAGCTGTACATTAACAGCTGCCTAGACATGCCCTATCTCTGACCTTAGTGAACATAACATGGCAAAAGGATTGAGATCAGATGTAAACAGGTAGGAAGACAAATAATGTTAATCACTCAAGTAGCTTGAAAAGCTGTGATGTCTAAAGCAAAACTAAGAACTGAGAGTTGAGTAATATAAAACATAGCGAGGAAAATATGATGTCAATTTTCATTCTTTTTCAATGTATGGATTCAGATCCAGTACTCTGATCTGATTCAGCTGTTGTTCTAGCTCGTGGCCATCAACAAACTCTTGAGCTCCTTCCCTACCCATAATGCACCACCCCTAACATCCCTCAGATCTCGTTTGCCACTTTAGAGTTTAGACGTGGTAGCCTTCAGCTCTGGAGTTTTCTGTGAAAGATAAGTTATTTCTTCTTATTTTTTCTAGCTTTAATGAATTACTATTTTTCAAGTTTAATCTGAAGTAGAGTTTATCGACTTTTCTCCTTTACTTCTAGGAAAAATCTCCTTCCCTTTACCTTTTTTGTCTTTTACCAGACATTTTTCTTAATAAAGATTACTTCTGAAAGCATGCACATTGAAGAACAAGCCTGTATCTTACTGACCTCGACTAAGATGGTTCCCCTTCCTTTGACCTCTTTTTTATTTTTTTTTCCTGTACTCACCTTCGATTTTATATCTGACTACAGAATTTCTGTCTCACCTGACATGCATAATTCATTCATGCATCTCTAGCCTAAAACTGACTAGGTGATTTTTCTCATTATATTGATAGTCGGGCAACTTATGCTTTCTTTTTTGCCTGTCTTTTCCATTCTTTTACCTTCCCATAATAACTCTATATGAGGAATGTTGATAGAAATTTATGGAGAAGATTTTTTTCTTTATTGAGTAGAGCAGTTTCAGGTAGAAACTTTCACAGCTCCAGTACGTTCTGTCCTTGAATTTATGTACAGTTTATTTTAAGAGGGTGCTAGTTATCGAACGTCTGACTTCTACTCACAACCTTTCTATGTAGATTTTTAGAATTCTTCTCTGGCTCCCTCAAACTTTACAAAGCTTTTTTTAATGGTTTTCTTCTACTTGGACCTCCTTACAAAGATCCTGTACTACCATGAGATGTACAGTTGCTACATCGAACTTTGACATGGTCTTCTTTTCAAACTACAGCCAAATGTAATCTAAAATTCTTTACCTGGAACTCTATCCTTTACATCACAAAATGGGCAAGTTGGTCGCAAACTTAAATATAACTGTGTCAAGCAGATGACAGGTTATGTTTTGTTTGTGTCCTCTAAATTAAATTTTCCCCGAAAGAACCAATACAGGCTCTTTCAACTAAACCTATGACCCCTTCCACTATATTCCAATCTAGACTAAGCAGGGAGTCTAGTTATGAGACAACTACTTGGTCAAATCCTAATACTTTTGGCATTCATTACAAACTGGAGCAAGTCGAGAGAAAAAGAAACTTTTGCTTCGGCCATAGTCGGGAATACCCTTCACTAAAATCCCCCCAAGGAATTTCGATAGCTGGGAACTCTGAACCATACACTGAGAAGGAATGAAAATAGCAGAGATGGAACATTATGGTAAGTACATCACGTTTTTGTTTTGTTTTGTACTTTTGTGTGTTTGAAGGGTTGGGAGGAGGTTATCATCACGTTTTTGTTTTGTTTTGTACTTTTTGTGTGTTTGAAGGGTTGGGAGGAGGTTATAATGTTAGGAAAGGTTTTACAATGTGTATGTGTCCAGTAAAAATATAGCATTATTAGTATATGGTGTAGTGAAATGCTGCACCTAAATAATATGGGAATGCAGTTTTGAGGAGGAGGATGCGTTAATAAAGGTCAAACATTGAGAAAATTATAATGGAGTATATGTTGAAATGATTGCATTTTCTGTATTAACCTGGAATGTATGGAAAAAAGCAAAGGTTCATGCATTATTGTTAGAATAATGACTGTGAGGCGTTTTTAAGCCTAGCCATCCTTCCCAAAGACAATAGTTTGTGTGCAGAGGAATAGGGTGGACATAGCTGTGCTGCAGGAGCATACCTGTTAGTACCAGAAATGAATGGAGGGGTCAAAGACCCAAAAATAGTGAGAAATTTTAAATATTGCTCTTATAAACTTGGAACATTGCTAGGATAACAGATTTTGCATTAGTGTGCATTTTCTGAAGGATACGAAGTGTGAAACTCAAATGTCTGTCATTATTTAGTGGCTTCAATGATTTGTGAGAAAAACACAATTTTTTGATGAACAGGACAAAAATATGAGGGGAAAAAGTCTGAACATTCTGCAAAAATCTGGATAGTTCAGAGGTATCTGCAGGAGACCAATTTAGTAAGGGCTCAACTTGTTACTCTGATAACAAAGGAATTCAAGGGGATTACCCAGCTGAATACCACGAGGTAGAGGGAGTGCAATTACTTGGGAGAGAGACCTTTTATAATAGAAGAGGAAAAAATAGATTGACAAGAAGATTGCAGCACTGAGGGTCTTCTGGATTGGAAATAAATTTGCCTTGATGGATTCATAGGTGGTTACTAGGCTTTTGGCCCAAGATTCATTTTAAGCCTAACCAAGATTACCAAAATATTACTAATGTATCAGTACCCCAAGGGATTTTAGTTATGAAATGGACTTGTACACATTCATGAGTGTGTATGCCCCACCAAAGACTTCAGTGTTAGAACTGAGGAGAATGCCAGGGAATTAATATGTTAGCAAGGGATGCTAATTATAGGGGAGATTGGAATGTAGTCTGTAATAATAAAGATGTAGGGAGGACCCAGGAATGACTGTTACTTGAGAGAGTAGATTCTAAAGGAAGTATATAAAAGTGTTCAGGATGGAGAATGTGGTATCCGCTTTGGTATGAGAATTGGGCCGGATTGGGTACCGTAGAGTACAAGGACATGCTCATTTACTGGAGATAATAAAAGCACATCTGATTACTGTAAGTCATCATGCACTATATAAACGTTAGGGTAAGGGGGACTCAAGACAGTGAGAAAAGAGGCATTGGTGCTTCCCGCACTAATTATCGAAAAGGGGTGAGGACAGATATGATTCGAAAACATGGAAATGGGTGAGAAGAGAATACAGGTATTTAGGAAGCAGTGAAATGCTATTTTAGAGCTGTCTGAAATAAAGGAGAGAGAATTATTGGAAAATTCGAACAGAAACTACTGTAAAGGGTAGGCAAGGGATAAAGCACTGCAAAAGAAATTCACAAACTTGACTTGAGGAAGGGGACCGGTTGAGATGTACCATGGAATGTATCAATACTTAGGCAATGTGCATGAGAGTGGAAAAGAGGCACTTGGGCAGTTATTCTGTGGCAATAATCCTAGAGCAGATTTTTCTAGTATAAGTGGAAGCAGAATGTTGAGTAAGTAGTAGTAAAGTGGAGGGGCTCTAACTCCAGGAAAATGATAAAAGACCCTGAAGGAATTGGGGAAATGTTCAGAGAATTTTATGGTAGTCTTTACAAAGCAAGTGAATGTTGTGATCAGGGTAGGATTCTTTCAGAGAATTACATGGTAAACCTGGGCTTGCGAAATGTGGCAGAGTTAGAGATTCAACAGTTAATTGTATGAAGGATGAAGAAATAAAATGGTGATGAGCAGTCATGGTTCATATATCCATAGAAACCTGGAAGATGGAGGAAATGTTAATAAGGATGTGAAAGAAATGATTTAATAGTGCTTTGAAAGGGGATAGCGATCTGCATCCTAGAAAATAATAACGGTAGTTCACCTAAGGAGGAGAGGGATCATGCAAATCCTGCCTAATGTAGCGCAATCTCGACATCAAATTATGATAGCCAAGTATTGATGTCTGTCTTAGCAAGAGCTTTACCAAAACTGATAAAGCTAGATCAATATGGATTTCTGGGGGAGAGGTGAGCATTTTACAACATTAATAAAACGTTGATAATTCAGAAGACTAAACATTACCATGACTACTGGAAAGCCTGGATGCAGAGACAACGTTTGATAGTTGGCGATAAATATATCTGGTAATTGTTCTGTTTACATTCCCTATTTAAATTATTGACTTAATAAGGAAGATCTACATAGGGTGTGAAGTGAAAATTAAAGTTGTGTGGGGTTATCTGATAAAATGAGTTTGTCTAGAGGAGCAATGCAGTGACATTGTGCAACTCCCTTATTTGGGATATAATGTGATATATATAGTGTGTGTTGGTTGACAAAGTTTGATCAGTTAAGCAGATGGTTGACAGGTATGTGACATCACACACTTCTTGCACTTGAGTAATATGCCCTTTCCTCAACATTGTGCGATCTTGGCATTAGTACGTATAATTAGCGGGGGGGATACAGGAGCTTGTTTATTTTTGCTTACTCTGGGGCTGTTGCTTGGCACATACATAATAGCAGGTCACTGTTTGCAGGTCTCATCATTTTCTGGCAAACAACGTGAACTTCACTGTTTGAGTGTTTTGAATAAATTCAGTACACTCGTGTGTGTGTGTGTGTGTGTGTGTGTGTGTGTGTGTATAACTATATATATATATATATATATATATATATATATATATATAGAGAGAGAGAGAGAGAGAGAAACAGAGTGAAAAAGACATTATCACTTAAAATAAGACATGCAGACAGTCAAGGGTACAAGCAGAAGGGGAGATATGAATGAGGAATGTTGTTTGCAGATAACATAGTGATATATCTGACAAACCCGCCAAACAAGATGCCCTATATTGTGGGATATTTTGAGACAGTTCCAGATATTTTCAGGTTGTAAAATAAATGCAGATAAAACAAAAGCCAAATCTGTAAGCTATGTTCAGCTGTGGAACTCACAGTCATAATGGAAGCTTGGATAACAGGTTAGTGCAGCATTTTTTTTATAAATTACTATTTTTTTTAAGAATTTTACTTTTTGTGGTTGGTGACAGTGGGATCATACATGGTTATCATGATTTGCTATAGGTGACTTACATTTTGGAGTCAGTTTTACAGATAATGGCTCTATTCTGCTGTTTAAAACAGCTGTTATGTAGAGTCTGTGGAAGTCATCTGAAGAGGCAGTTAGGTTTGTGGGAGATGGCTGCTCAAAGAATTTATGGGACTTGGGTAGACAGCATGGCTGGATATTACAGGTAAGTGGACATTTTTATGTTTGGGAGATTCTGATTTCAACTCTGATGGACACAGGTAACCTGTAAATGCTTCATCTCCCATACCCTGCTTACACTTATCAAGGGTATCAGAACTTGTCAGAGTTTTGGGATGCATGGCTAGGCTTAAAAGGCCGTTGTGGTCATTAGCCTAGTAAATACCTATGAACCTGTGTACTCACATATGAATTAGTGCAGCAACTCGTATATCTTTGGTGGAAGGAAAAATTGAAAGAGCTAGGAATGTGGCTTAGGAAATGAAAAATTGAAAGAGCTAGGAATGTGACTTAGGAAATGAAAAATTGAAAGAGCTAGGAATGTGGCTTAGGAAATGAAAAATTGAAAGAGCTAGGAATGTGGCTTAGGAAATGAAAAATTGAAAGAGCTAGGAATGTGGCTTAGGAAATGAAAAATTGAAAGAGCTAGGAATGTGGCTTAGGAAATGAAAAATTGAAAGAGCTAGGAATGTGACTTAGGAAATGAAAAATTGAAAGAGCTAGGAATGTGGCTTAGGAAATGAAAAATTGAAAGAGCTAGGAATGTGGCTTAGGAAATGAAAAATTGAAAGAGCTAGGAATGTGACTTAGGAAATGAAAAATTGAAAGAGCTAGGACTGTGGCTTAGGAAATGAAAAATTGAAAGAGCTAGGAATGTGGCTTAGGAAAGACTGCGTAGTAAAGGAGATCCGGAAGGAAAGTCTGCAGAAGATAATTCAAAGTGTAAGCAAGTGAAAGTTCTGGATAGTAAGATACAGACAGTGGGTACGTTTTTGTTCCACTTGATTCTGTATGTTACGGAGGTATAATAATATTAGCCAGATTATAAGTTGTGGCAAGAAGTAAATAAGATGCTGATTTGGGAAAGAAAGAGGTCTACCTTAGTCAAGGGTGCATGGGTTTGCCTGACTTCAAGGTGCACTTTATGGCTATGTAGCTAAGGCTGTTGCATATACTACAAGTAGAGGGATGTAAATCAGTGTGGAAAGATATGATAATGAGGCAGTAAGGGACTACTAGAGAGATTATCTTACTGGAAGCAGGTGTTAGGAAAAAACAAAACTAGTGAGGCACAATGTTATGTATGTAAAAAGCAGATGATATACTGAAAAAAAGCTGTATATGGAACGGAATAAAGAGAGTTTGCAATGAGCGTTCCCAAATAAAGAGATGGACTAGAGAAGAAAATGTGAAAACTAACTGGAGGAAGTTAGCCAAGTAATCAAGGTATTGTGAACAAATTACTCATGAAGGAAACTCAAAGAATGAGAGGAAGCTGAGGAAATGTTTGGCTCCCATTATAGGGTGTGTCTACTATATCAGGAAGTAACAACGCAATTTAGAGACAGGGGAGTGATAGATGAGTGGCTGCCTCTGGTAGAATTCTTAATGGAGCCAAGAATAGACAGGACTAATTATAAAAATCAGTCAGACGAGCTCAGGTAGGATTGGGAGAGAAACATAAGCAGACTTATCACAAAGGATCAGTGGGGGAATGTGCATTCTTCTGCATATGTGACTAAATCAGGACTGTTCAGGATATTTGTATGAAAATGCTTACATACATGTTTTATACCAGAAGCAGATTACAAATAATTTTCCCTTAGGTTCAAAGTAACTGGTGGAGGTGTTTAGGGAGACAGATGGGAATGGTTGCATGTTTATTGGGAATGTGCAGAGCTGACCTAGTAAAAAGATACTTTGTAATCCCTTTGGGTGGATGCTGGATGAATGATCCAAATTTACTGAGGAGGTACTCTTGCTAAGTTGGAATAAGACAGCTAGTCAGAACATGAAGGCTGTGTTAACTTTAATTATGTTATCAGCCAAAAAAACATGATAAGCAGAAAGGGGAACTCATAGGTTGCACTGATCGCAGAAGATATGCCAGGTATTATAAAGGAAGTAAAGCAGTTGGAGGGGCTCTTGTAAAAAAAAGGGGAGGGGAAAATGCATACCCTCATATGGAATGTGTGGAACCATTTCTGTCATAGTGCAGACCACAGTGATGGGGAAGTTGAAAATAGAACAAAAGTCAAGAATACTGAATGTGCATATAGGTTTATTGGGAAAAAGGTAATAGTTTCAAAGGCTAAAAAGGCTTTTTAATTGAAGGTGTAAACTCGCTAACTATGTGATTGTAATATGAGCTCCATAATAATTTAGATATATATTGCTTGATAAATTCTGAATTCAGCAAAGCTATATTTCAAAAAAAGTCCATTTTGCAGTGACTGTCTATAGTGGTGGGTCATAAGTGCATTAAGCCAGTACACAGTTTTCAGTAAAATATTTGAAATGTCCTACTTTTGTTTCTCAAGGGTAAATGCATTCTTCTGGGCCTTGAGACATGCGTTAAATATATTATTACACACCTTTTCCAGTTAGATGTAAAAACTTAAATATGCACATGATGCATTTTGGTTTCATAAAGCAGGTACTGGTAATTTTTTCTAATAGTGACGTTAGTGTTTTCCCAGAACATTTTATAATTTACTTGATGCTTTCTTGTCCAGTGAGCGATATGCAATGTGAATATATCTAGTGGTAGCAGTCACAGAAAATCTGAGCAACTATTAGGAAAAAAATACTTAATGAAAAGACGTTAGCTGCTTGACTATCGTATTATAACATGTTTGCTTTAATATATTCATCTAACTTGTGGTGTTTTTTTTCTCGCAGTTTACCCCCATTATTTCTACAGATGACTATATAGAATCCATCTTCATAGAAAAGAAGATTTCTGAAATCATGGAGTATACAATATGTTAATAATTATGGACACTGTAAAATATTTTATTACAAAGTTTTGTAATTAGCAGTCTCAACATTCATAATCATAGAGAAAATATTTTAGATCTGAATGCCGTTGTATTTATGTAAATGTCTGACACCTCATTTTATGTAAAAACGTCTGCTGATGTAAAGTAGCTTTGTTCAGAACTCTTGTGAATCATTTTCCATACATGCTTTGTAAAAATCCTGCCATTCTAGTTTAAGTATGTCCTGTTACGTGTGCCACAACTTGTCTTTTTGTTTTGACTGTACAGACTGGAGTTATAAATTATAAATATGTCAACTCAGATGCTGTAATTATTTAACTGTGTAAATGTAAACCTGAAGGCAAGCTAATGTCATATTTGCAAAAGCATCTTTATATGTAGGTCCAGTTTTGTCCCTCAGTTACAGGAACTTTTTAAAGCATAGCAGCTGTGTCTGACCTTATGTACAGACTTCGTTTTTATTTGTGAAAAGTTGCACATCTGCAGCTGAGTTGATAAAACAGAAGGAAAAGCAAATCCACTTCTTGTAAGTTATAAGATGTATTTGTGGAATCTGGCATTCTGCAAGAATTCACCATTTTTGTGGAATAACGGGCTATTAAACACGGAGTTCAGCAGACTGCAGAGGAATGAATAGCATTGTAGTGTAAAATGTTCACTATGCACCATTGCAAGTCTGCTGAGGTAAACTGTAGCTGAACAAAGACATGTTAACAATGGGATGTTTGTTGTAAAAACTTTTTCCACAGATGAAAATTAAGAATTTTGTACAGTATTAATTTATATTGTGCATTTTAAAAATCAAGAAATGACTAAATACTTTTTTGTAATATAGAAGGCAAGATTTTTAAAAACTTACCTAGGAAGTTTGAAAAAAAAAACAATGGTAGACATAGCATTAAGTTAATGTCTTTTATACATTTTAACCTCATTTGTAACTTTAGAGCCTTTTTCACTGTGATTATGAAATTCACCAGAAAATGAAGCCATAAATTGAAAAAAAGATGTTTAAAAAAACAAGCAGTAGTCTTTTTCAGCAGTCTGTTTTATATCGATCTGTTCAGGGACTGCTACCTTTGCCCTTTCTTTTTCTTCAGTAACTTTTACAAGAAGTTCATACAGCTGCGTTTAAAGGACCAATTCCAAAGCACTGTGGGACATTATGAAGTGAAAGCCAAGAGGATGGCACAGAAGTGGAGCACCGCAGTACAATTTACAATCAAAGCCTTACTTTTTTTTCTGAACGATTCATCTGAACATTTTTTTGCCTCCTTTTTACCGCAGAAAAGTACACAGAGAGACATTTTGATGGTACAAATGTTTTCTGAACATGGCAAAGTCAGAAGAACTTATAGTTCAGTATTTTTTTATGCAGCCAACTTGAAATGGTCTTGTTGAAATCCTAGTGCATTTATTTATTATATAATAATATCTAAACTGTTTAATGTGCTTGTGCTCTTTGTTTTGTGATTTCTTAGGGTTCTGTTTCAAAACTTACCCTTTACTGTTCTTTGTTGATTCTGATTTGTCAGTTGTTTTCTTAATTTTATTGTAACAAATTTATGTACAGCTCATAATAATTTTGAACTGTTTTATCACAGTATTATTTATTGCATTCTCTCAATAAAGTACTGAAAACTTTTATTTTCCACTGCCAATAAAGGAAACATTTGAAAACATCTCTGTGTTTAATTTCTGTAAGTCTTTCGAGTTTGTAATACCATAACATGAATAGACCCTATTACTAAATCAAAGTATAATTAAAATTCATGAAATTAGTATTGTTTTAGCCTTTGATGTTAGCCAAAAGTGCTATTTGCAGTACCACAATGTGCCCCAAAATTACTCCTCCTGCAGTGGATATGGAGTTTCATGTATCGGTAACATATCTAAATACAACTGTAAATTATATTTGTTGAGACTCTCTTGTCCTACTACTATTAGAAAGGTCTGGGTATCATTGCACCTTGCCCTCATTATTGCCTCTGAGTCTTGGTAGTTTATGACTGTGTCTGTACATAAGACACTGTAATAATTGGATGTAGCAATTTCAGTGGTTATATTTCTTGCAACACTGTGGATATTAGACAGTGCAAGACTAAGGGGATATGCAGAATGTTAGTCATTGGTATTCAGACTAGTAGTCCATTTTTAATTTCTAATGTGCTTATTTGGGCAAGTAAATTTATTTATGCATACTGTCTCATCTTTTTACCATTCCTCTGGCATTATTTTGACTTATGCCAACTAGAGAAAAGGCCAGGCAAAATATTAATTTGTCATTGTCAGACATCCAGAGTACTTTATCTTGGCCATTTTATACTCTGTTAAATTATAATGAAATCACAGGAAGTGTACTGTTAGAGCTGTACAAAACTCCAGCTTAGATTTACTAATTAATTTGTTTTCACAAAACTTGCATCTACAAGAATGGTCTGGGAAGGTTATGCTTTTCTGATCCTTTTGGAAAATGAAATCTGTGCATCTCATAAATGTCTACACAAGTTGATAAAAAGCCACTTTTAATAGCATTTCTGAAGACACAGAGGTAAACAAAAGTCTTCATATATAGTAAAATCTGCACATTCAGGCACTTTGAACTGAAATAGGTCAAATGTCATGTTTCAGGCTGGTTGGTTCCTTGGCTGCCCTCAGCAGAAATAGTTTTTCCACACATTCGTTTTGTTGTGGGCCCCGTTATAGGGGTGGAGGTCACATTGACAAGACAGTCATTCTAGCAGAAGCAGGCTGTGGTTAAGCTCTGCTGATGTGCCATAGATCCTTGATTTGGCATTTCATGGTGTTTTCAGTGACCTGTTTAGGCCGAGACCACGACGTCCCTCGCTGTCTGTTTCAGTGTTTTCAGTGACCTGTTTAGGCCCAGACCACGACGTCCCTCGCTGACTGTTTCAGTGACCTGTTTAGGCCCAGACCACGACGTCCCTCGCTGTTTGTTTCAGTGTTTTCAGTGACCTGTTTAGGCCCAGACCACGACGTCCCTCGCTGTCTGTTTCAGTGTTTTCAGTGACCTGTTTAGGCCCAGACCACGACGTCCCTCGCTGACTGTTTCAGTGACCTGTTTAGGCCCAGACCACGACGTCCCTCGCTGTTTGTTTCAGTGTTTTCAGTGACCTGTTTAGGCCCAGACCACGACGTCCCTCGCTGTCTGTTTCAGTGTTTTCAGTGACCTGTTTAGGCCCAGACCACGACGTCCCTCGCTGTCTGTTTCAGTGACCTGTTTAGGCCCAGACCACGACGTCCCTCGCTGTCTGTTTCAGTGTTTTCAGTGACCTGTTTAGGCCCAGACCTCGACGTCCCTCGCTGTCTGTTTCAGTGGTTTCAGTGAACGGGGATGTATTTTCTTTGTTCCTTTTTTGAGATGTACCTGACGGCATTACAGATGGCACCTGTTCATGCCCATAGCCAAGAGATGTCCACTGTCTGCTTTCCTGATTCAAAAGGCAGCTTACTAACTACTACCCCTGCCTTTGGCAAGTGATAATTATGTATTTTGTAGTGCTGGCAAAATGATGTATATTCAGTACCACAATCATCTGAAAACTCTTCATCTGATGTGGCTTACCCACTCAGTAAAAGGAAAACAAAAATGAATAGGCTTCATTTCAGCGTACCTGTTACAGCAGTTTGACAATTTGTTTATACTTAATCTTTAGTATGAGTTTTCCCACCAATACTTTGGAGTCTTTGCCAGTCTGGCTGCACTGGTTTGAACCTGCCATCAGTTCAGGCTTGTGCACTTACTATCCTGCATGACAATTGGAGGAATTACTTTGAAAATCCAAGTGATTTCTGCATTTAATCTACACATTTACTCAAAAGAGTTACATTTATAACTTATTTAATCAGACTTTTGCCATACTATTTTGTCAGTGTCTGCATCAGTTATCATTTGCAAGATCATTCATTTTAGTTGCATGCTCTTCTCTGAGCACTGTTGATGGGTTAATGACGTCTAAATCTTCCCCACAGAACTTTCATTTTTGTGAATGTGTGAAATTGTTACCAAGAGAAGGCTTCCTTGTACACTGTGTGATCTACTTTGGTTTTGAGAACATTATTAAATTATGAGCTTTATAAAAACTGTGAGGTGTATTCTAGGAGTAGAAGGCTTTTGCAGCTTGTTTACTTTGAGAAAAGGTAAGAATTGTAACAGATGAGTATTCAGTGATGGAGGCTGAAATTAAGCGATGTTGAATGAACACAAAAATATGAAGCTACACACCTCTGTAGTAGCAATAGGTAAGGCGGGGGTAAAATGAAAGTAAAACGGTCAGAGAACCTGAAAAGAGATGGAAGGATGATTAAAATGAAACACAAAGGTATACAGGTTATTCAGAGATCTTTGAAAGGGGAGGAGGTTATAATTTTGAAAGTGATAACCTGTTCCCAAAAACATTTTTCAGACCATTGTCAATTTTGACTGCTCAAAAAAAGTAGACTTTTGGGTATCATTAACAAAAAAGGTTCAGTTCATGATGCTGAAACTAATGAAGATTTAGAGTAGCCTGAAGACTGAGCATATGAAAGCAAAGATGATGGTGTGCACTTGTAAAAGAGTCATTTATACTGATCTGGAGGAGCAATTCAGAGATCTGTGAGGAGTCTAGAAATGAACTGATAGCGTAAGCACAATGTAAGAATGAATATATGATGGATAACTCATAGTGTTAGACAATGATTTGAGGAACAGGTGAGGAGAAGAAAGGGCAGTGTGGTTGCATAAGAATGCGAGGCTAGCAATTGTTGAAAAGAGGCAGAAGAAGTAGAAAGGAAAAGTGGGAGGTGGAAAAGAGGCAAAACATTGAAGTTGTCTGTTCATTTTGGAGTTGAAAGGGGAGTTTGGGCAACATATCAGGAAAGAGAGCAAGTTTTAGTTTTATGGAATACAGGAGGCACAGACTTGACCAGCTTTGTAAGGATGGAAGGAAAATCCTGGAAGACTTCAACTTAAGTTCATTCTTTTCAAATGAAAGCAAGGGGGTGCCTTGCTGAGAGGGAAGGAGGGCAGGCAGAGTAGCGAAAGCACTGGACAGACATCAGGGTAATGATAGAGGAGTTGGAGGGAAGTGCCTGCAGTTAGGCTAAAGCACATAGACCAGATCAGCATGTTCTCAGGGTCCTCCAGACTCTGACCAGTGTGGTTACCTGAGAGGGGGAGAGCAAGCAAGATGTTCAACAGATCACTAGCTAGTGCCAAAGTGCCTGAGGTCTGGAAGACAGCAGGCATGGTACCCTTATGTAAGAGGAAATAGGAAGAATTCTGTGAACTGGGGACATTTTTGCCTAATGTTAACACCAGTGAGCATATTATAGTTTTGGAGATGGTCCTAAGGTAAGAGCTGCATGCTTTCCAAAAGGGCAATTTCTGGGAAAGCCATCAACATCAGTTCTAGCCATAGCTGCTGTTCAGCTAGAGAACAGTTTTATGAATGGTTTGCAGAAGCAGTAGACATGGTCTAGCTAGATTTCAATAAGGCCTCTCTGTCATATACAAGCAGCTGCTAGGAAAGTTGGAAAGGCTGGGTGGAACCAAGATGAAGGATGTTATTTGTGTTTCACTGTTGCAGTCATCACACTTGGGTTATCCTGCCAGGGGTAGCCCTCAGTCAGCCCGAATACTAGAGGCTTAGTATTTCTGCGTCGGTTGCTATCGCTTCAAGACTGACGTCAGGCATCAGTGGTATAAAATCAGGCAGCCAACACCATTACATCAGTCTTTCTTGCCAAGGAGTCCGAAGCAGAAGCAGTTCACACGAGTGCCGGTTGGCTGCTACCTGAGTTTTTAATTTTCGAAATTGAAGTCTTCTAAAGCTAAGTACCCCATTGGAGATCCTTTTTTCTTGCTCTAACAGATGTCAGAAAAGGTTAACAATTGTCTTGCCTGTGGAAAGCAAGTACCACACCTAGATTTCCAATCTTACTGCGTCACCTGTTTAGGCCCAGACCACGACGTCCCTCGCTGTCAGTTTTGTGCTTTGTTCAGTGTCAGAACTATACGTCGTCAGGCCCTTATAGTAGCTAAATACTTTCGCTCTCGATCTCCATATTCCGAAATGGCTTTGGTAAGCCATCCGACTACCGATCTTCCGAAAAAATGTAAGGATAAAGACAGACAAGACTGCACAGGTCCAAAACTGCCGAAGACGCTTCCGTTACTCTAGTCACCAGTTCACCAGTACTCAGTGAGCACTTTAGCAGGCCATGATACCCACTTCCATGGATTTGCAGGCTGCTACCAAAACCCATTCAGAGTCCGGTATGCAGCGAGACTCTTTGTTGACTAAAGATCCTGCGGATGTCTCTACCTTGGATGGTTCTGGAGCCACTGTGCAGGCACCGGCTTCTGAGGAAGTTCTTTGCACTACCGATATTCGACACAAACTGAAGACGTCTTTCACGTCTTCAGTTCTTTCTAAAACGACTGAGTTTCTAAGGCCAAGGGTATGAACTACCCCTAAAAAACTAACGATCCAAACTCAAGCACCTGCTTCCATGCCTCAGTCTCAAATGCTTAAAATGGCAGAAGACCTTATCATGCTTATTAGGGGAAACCAGCCTTTTCCTTCTAAAAGAAAAATAGACTTGTCCCCAGCAGCTTTATCTGACCAGGAGTCCGACTACTCTGAGGTTTCAGAATATGAAGACATGCCCTTGTTTGCTTATGAGGATTCAGATGCAGAGGAATCCATTCCCTCTGCCTTTCCTCCAGAGGATTTTTCTTTTGGTGAAACCCTACATACTTTGAGAGAACATTTTCATTGGAAATGTCAGGATTATCCTCAGTCCAAAAAGAGACTCAGAGAATTTTTAAATTTACCACAGTACAGACCCTTAGCTACCCCTCCTGTCCTGGATGTTGTGGATGATGATTTCATGGAATCTAGTTTAACTCCTGACACCCTAACACCTGCTCCCAGGAAACCTGACAGGTATTACAGAGTCCCTGACTCACACAAATTTCTTTTCAAAAATCCTACTGCGGACCCAGAAGGTCATCTTCCAGGGACCTAAAGGAATAAAAGCAACCACAGCCAAAAATCCCACCCCTTTGGACAGGAATTCCTGAGCTCTAGACAGATGGGGTAAAAAAGTATATACCTCTGCAACTCTTGCCATTAGAGCACTAAATTGTCAGTTCCACATGTTAAAATACCAGCAACATACAATGGAACTCCTTAAACAAAAATTATCTACCTTTCCTGCTTATACAGAAAATAAAGAATTACAGGAGCTTATGCATTCTGCAAACCAAGTTACTAAGCACACCTTGCAATGTGGCTTTGATGCCCTAGAAGAATTCTGTAGGGCAGCAGTCACAGGTTCTGTACTTAGAAGGCATACTTGGCTTAAGGAACAAACCTTGCCAGACCATGTCAAATCAAAACTATTGGACGCCCCATAGCACAAAGACAATTTGTTTGGCACCAAGGCAGAAGAGGTCTTAAAAAAGATGGAAGGAAAGCTAAATCTATGCAAACAGTTAAAGACTTCTTGCAAGTCCAGCCTCCAAGGTTCAGTAGGCATTGCGCCTCCAAGCACTGGTCCTTTACAGCCCCCTCAAGGCCAGCTCAGACAAGACCTAGGAGAAGCAGACCCCCCCAGACAGCAGTCCCAGGGAATGCAGAGATCTAAGCAATGGAGTTCCTCCACTTCAAAAACAGGGAGTGCTAAGCCACCCTCTTATGGAAAGAACTCACAATGACTTTACAACTCCACCCCTTACCTCTGCCCACCTGCTTGTGCCCCAAGGAGGAAACTCTCCTCTCATGCAAAAAGCTGGGCTTCCATCACAAACAACCTATGGGTTCTCAACATACTGTCTCAGGGATACAAATTTTATTTCCACACACTGCCAACCCTAAAAGGGTTCCCAGATCTTCCTCCAAACCAATGGGCAGAGGCACAAAACCAAGTCCATTCCCTGCTCTCCATGAGGGCAGTAAAGCCTGTTCCTGCAGACCAGATAAGCTAAGGTTTCTATTCCAGGCTCTTCCTGGTACCCAGAAAAGAGGGCACCTGGTGCCTCATCCTCGATCTATCAATTCTAAACACTTTACTGGTGATACCAAAATTCAAAATGCTCACCCTCCAACAGCTTCTTCCTATGCTAGCCAAGGATGCTTGGTTAGCCACCATAGACCTAAAAGAGGCCTATCTACACATCCCAATCAGGGATTCTTGCAGGAAATATCTATGTTTCAGGGCAGGATCTATGCACTGTCAGTTCTCTGAGCTTCCCTTTGGCTTATCCAATGCTCCCAGAGTTTTCATAAAATGCCTGGCTCCTGGGGTCTATTTTACATGGTCGACTTTCATATGGCCGAGACCATATGATCGACTTTCGGAAAGCTGACCATGTAAAATAAACACAAACAACACAACAAACACTTACCTTAAACTGTTAGCAGGGGGGCTATGCCCCTCTGTACCTCCGTGGGGGGCTCTGCCTCCAGACCCCCTGTAACTTAAATATACCAACTCCAAGAACGCACTACAGTGCAGAAGAGGGAAATTTCCCATTACGCACTGTACGGGGATAGAGGTTCCTCATGGTCGGCTTTTCAAAAGTCGATAATATGGTCTCGGCCATTTGAAAGTCGACTTTCTGAAAAGTCGACCATGTGAAGGGGACCCGACTCCTGCCATTGCTTTTTGCAGACAAAGGAATATTCAAATTTACCCCCTACCTAAACGAATGCCTGATTCAGGCAGACAGGAAAAGCTATCACAGCACCTGACCTTTGTAAAGGACCTACTGACCTCTCCGGGGTACACTATAAATGAAAATAAATCCAAACTAGTCCCCACTCAAAAAAATTGTATTCCTGGGAGCAAGCCGGGACACAGTATCCCAGATGGCATTCCTTACTCCAGAAAAACAAGCCCACCTGACAGGCTACTTCTCTCAACTAGCCACCAGAACCCAGTTATCCACAAGGAAAATCCTGCAAGCTCTAGGGTTCATGGCTTCCTGCATTCTGCTTATTCCATATGCCAGACTGCATATGAGGAAACTTCAATGGTACTTAAAAAGCCTTTGGTGTCAACACTCTCAGGACCTAAAAACTATTGTACCTATGATACCTTGTCAAAGGAAAGTTTTCTTTGGTGGACAGCAGCATGCAACCTCAACAAGGGCCTTCCCTTTTCACAACCCCACACCACCCAGACCCTAAGCACAGACACATCAG
The DNA here is from genome assembly GCF_019279795.1 of Protopterus annectens. NCBI lineage: Eukaryota > Metazoa > Chordata > Ceratodontiformes > Protopteridae > Protopterus > Protopterus annectens. Next base: position 237,035 of record NC_056743.1, on the reverse strand, counting down.
ATTATGCCTGGGGTGCACACCTGGATGGCAGGTGCATTCAGGGCCATTGGAGCCTAAATCAAATGCATCTGCACATCAACCAAAAAGAGATGCTAGCTGTTCAGCACACTCTTACAGCTTTCAGACCCCTACTATCCCCGGGGCCTCTACTGATCAAAACAAACAACACCACAGTGATGTGGTACATCAACAAGCAGGGAGGAACTCACTCCTATCCCCTCTACAGGCTAGCCATGACCCTTTGGCACACGGCTTCAGCCACGCAAATTTGCCTGCTAGCACAATTTCTGCCAGGCTCCCAAAACTGTCTGGCAGACAACTTAAGCAGAAAACTCCTAGACCCACATGAGTGGCAGCTAGACCACAGTACTTTCACCCTTGTAACCCAGAAATGGGGCACCCCAAAGGTAGACATATTTGCCTCCCACAACAATCACCAGCTCAGCAAATTCTGCATCAGGGAACCTCACAGCAAGGTCTGGAAAGTGGATGCCCTATCCTTCCAATGGGTAAACCTCTCGGTCTATGCATTTTCTCCTCTACCTCTACTCACAAGGGTACTACTCAAAATAAGGGAGGAAAAACCAAGAGCAATCTTGATTTCCCCAGACTGGCCACGCCAGCACTGGTACCCACTGCTGCACAGTCTGTCACTCCTGCCTCCATGGCACCTTCCTCAGATTCCAAATCTCCTAACTCTGCAGAATGGAGAATTCATGCATCCACAATTGCAGACCCTGAACCTGGCAGCCTGGCTTATTCCCTGACCTCTCCTCCAGTTGCCAGCTTAAGCAAGCAAGTCCTGGATATTGTACGTGAGGCCAGACACCCCAGCACTAGAAAATCCCATGCTGACAAGTGGAAAAGGTTTTGCACCTGGATCCAGGCTAAGGGAGCTGATACAGCACAGGGCTCCCTACCTCTCATCCTGGATTACCTAGCAGACTTACTTCACAAGGGCCTCTCCTTCTCTTCTATTAAAATTCATGCCTCTGCCATCTCTGCTCATTACAGCACAGAGCCACCTCTCTTTTCTCACTCTCTCATCAAACAGTTCCTAAGAGGGGCCACCCAGAAGAACTCCTACCCCAGCTTGGGACCTTAACTTTTTGTTGGAAAAGCTCACACTAGCCCCCCCCCCCCCCCTTTGAGCCTGCAGCTTCAGTAGAGTTAAAATTCCTGTCTTGGAAAACCACCTTGCTTCTTGCCATCACTTCAGCTAGAAGAGTTTCAGAGTTACAAACACTAATGGCTGTGGAGCCTTTCATCATTTTTCATACTGACAGGGTCTCCCTCAGGACTAGCCCAAACTTCATGCCTAAGGTGGTCTCCAGTGTGGCTCTCAACCAATCTATTTGCCACCTTTTTCCCTAGTCCTCAAAATAAGGGAGAAAGGATTCTACACTCTTTAGATGTGCACATACAACTTAGATTCTACCTGGATAGGACTAAGCCCTTTAGGAAAACTGACTAGTTGCTAGTCAGCTTTGCAGAAGGGGTGGACGGCAAGGCCGTATCCAAACAAACCATCTCCAAATGGATAGCACACTGTATCCATTTCTGTTACAAACACCATGGGAAACCACCCTCATTGGGGGTCAGGACACATTCCACAAAGGCAACCTCCACCTCTGCAGCTTTCTTAAGAGGGGTCCCTACCAGGGACATCCTGGAGGCTGCAACATGGAGTTCTGTTCATACCTTCACCAAGCATTACCACCTGCCCATCTTTTCCAAATTCAGCGCAGACTTTGCAACTGCAATCTTGCAGGGCATACTAGCCAGCCCTACCACTTCTTGACTGCCTCCACCCTTTACTTCAGCTTTGGGAATCAACCCAAGTGTGATGACTGCAACAGTGGAACATGAAGAACATAGTATAGTTGTGTACACTTACCATAAATGTAGATGCTCGAGTATATTCACTGCTGCAGTCCTGGTCTCCCTCCCTCCATCCCCCTTGTCTCTCTCACAAGGATTTTTGCTATTTACTTTCTACTGATGGTGTTCTTCCACCAAAACCTAGCTCCCTTTTTGGGGGGCTCCTGACATTTGGGCAAAAAAAACTGATGTCACGGCTTCGGCTGCCTGATTTTATACCACTGACGACTGACATAGTCTTGGAGCGACAGCAACCGATGCAGAAATACTAAGCCTCTGGTATTCGGGCCGACTGAGGGCTACCCCTGGCAGGATAACCCAAGTGTGATGACTGCAACAATGAATACACTTGAACATCTACATTTATGGTAAAGGTACACAACTGTACTTTTTCATTGCTAAATGTTTGGTGGATAGAATATAAAGCATGTATGTTTAAATGTCAATCATCTAGTTAAAGAAGGTTGTATGCCTTGTGGTTCACTTGCTTTATAGATACCTCAGTCTGAATGTGGACCTTATGGACATTAGACAACATCCACGGTAGCTCTGTCTTAATTACACAACATCCAGATACCACATGGTATCAGACTAGTGAAACATGTTTGCAGAAATGGAAACAGTGTTTTTGCAACTTGACAAATATATTTGCTTTTAGGAGTGTTTTTTAATTCTCAATAATAATATTCTTCAGCTGTAACTTTTTTTTTTCTCCACAAGGAAGCTGAACAGAAAATTAGAAGCATTTATTCTTCAGGATATGTGGATTAGCCAAGGATCATGAACAGGTACAATATGCTGAATTCCTGTATGTTGCCGGAGATGTAGCCTTGAAGTTCAACACTTTTGCTTTTCTGAAAGAGGAAAATTACGTTATAGCAGCAGTAAGAGATAAGATTAGTAATTATTCTTAGCCTACAAAGAAATTGCTATGTATTTGCTCTTTTCTCTACTAGTGCACGATCCTTCAGAGACTATATATGTTTATGTTACTAATCTGAATTAGGTTGGGTGCATTGGGTGATTCAGTAGTCACAGGCAGAACAGGTTTTGGTCCAAATAATCAAACGAGGTAAACAAAACAAAACTGCTCTTATCAAAAGCTGTGGATGTGAGCAAAGGAAGAGACATTATGCACATACATAAAGGATTTAATGGAGGAAAATACAATGTGAACCAAATAAAATTTGAGAAATGAGACCATGAGGATGTGGTCCAACATTAATGGACATGAAAGAAAAAGTGAGCGAGAGAGAGACATAGCAATGTATTGTAACAAAATGGAGACCAAAGGAAAGCTTGTGCACTTGAAATTCAAGCCTTGTAATAAATGTCCTGTTTTTAATACATTCTGTAGGCAGTGAGATAGGAAGTAACATTTCACAAAGAGATGTAAAAGCAAAAACAAATGTCTTCATTTTTTTTTCTTTTTATTGAAAAGAAATATAAAAAAAAGAGTTGTTGATTTTATGAAATTGAAAATAGTGTGATATAGTGAAGTCTGAAAGAATATTAGGGACACTAAGTCAAATGCAAGTCAGATTGATAGCAAGAAAATGCTGAGATTTAATAAGCAGAACATTGTTAAACCACTCACAGAGGCGCAAAGTTTAATATAATGTCTATAGATGCTTTTGATACTTTGGAGATAAAATACTGAACAGAAAACTGTGTGCACATTCCTGACATATTTTGGGGCTCCAGGTAGAGCCATTATTTATTTATTTTATTTTGCATTTGTTTACCGGGAAAGTCTGATAGATAAATGCCCGTTTTCAGTGGAGACCCGGGGGGGAAGCTCCACATTTAACAAAAACAATACATAAAATACATAAATTGTAATCTCATATATGACTACACATAAAATATTTTGTAATTACAGCTGACATGTACAGTACGAACAATGAATAGTTCTGTTTTACAATGTAAGGATAGAGACAGTAGATAATGTACAATGTAAGCAGTGCATCAGGCTGTCATAACTGAAAAAAAGAACTTAAAGGTGAATAACAGCAATCAGGAAAAATATACATGAACAAAAAGAGCTAAGATTTAAAGTAGTCGTGAGAGAAGGATCACCATGAGCAGGCATTCATGCATCAACTTAGCCTGGATTAGAAAAGGAGCAAAGCCAGGAAGCATTAAGAAAGCTTTTGAGAGAAGTTCTGAACTGGTTGGTACTGATAGTGGTTCTAATGGTATGAGGAAGTGAGTTCTTTGGCTACTTGCTGGGTAAATAGGAGGTCACCTGCCTTATTGTAGGACTTGGACACCTGTAGTAGTGAAATATTTGATGAGCATAGATTTCAGTTGGTAGTATGGGGTTCAAGAATGTTTAGTAGAGCAAGAGTTTTGTTGGACTAATAGTTTGTGTGCCATGGTTAGTTGATTGTAGGATAATAGTTGTGGTAGTTATAACCAAGACAGTTTTTTATGGTGCGATAATGGTGGGTATAATGTGGACAGTCACTGGCAAATTTAGGTATTTTATTATAGCAAGTTTCTAGTTTCTTTAAGTCTGTCTTAAGTTTGATGTGAATTGGGGAGGCATATAGGAGAGTTGATAGGAGGTCGGTTCTAGCAATGGCCACCCTACAAGTATTTGATACTTTTTGTTTCTGTATAAAGTACCCATCTTTTTTATTAACTTTCTTAATTGTCTGTGCTATATGTAGGTCAAATCTTAAGTTATTCTCAATTGTAACACCAAGTAGTTTTGTTTGTGATGTAGGAATGATTATTGTACTTTTACAGGCAGTGATGAAAAAAGAGGTTGGAGGGAGAGAGGATCTTGTGGGTTAGAAGATCATAAGTTTAATTTTATTGGGGTTAAGTATGAGTTGATGTTTTTTAGCCATACTTCAGTGTCTGAGAAGGACTTTTGGGTTATGTCTTGAAGGTGCTGTAATGTAGATGTAGCACAAGTAATTGTTGAGTCATCTGCATATTGAATGTGAGGTTGATGGGGGAAAAGGTCATTTGTAAAAATGCCAAAGAGTAGTGGCCCAAGAATTGAACCCTGTGGAACTGCTAATGAGACAGGGAGGGGAGAGGACCTGCTGCCATTTTACAGATTGTTGAAGGCCATCAACATAGCTTTGAAACCTTCACAGCACAGAGGGGTTTAGATTCAGTTTGGAAAGAGCAGAGAATTTAGGGTGGGAGACTGTATCAAAGGCTTTGGACATGTCCAGAAAGACTGCATAGACTAGTTTATCATTATTTCTGAGTTGGTTGATGATATTGGTAAAGTTGAGAAGTGCTGTTGTAGTACTGTGATAGGGACTGAAGCCATGTTGGGAGTTTGAAATTGCTGGGACATGTTCTACTATAAACCTATTGATAAGAATAGACAGAGGAGAGGAAATGGCTTCAGCTGCCAGTTTTAAGTATTCATTTGGTAGCTTACCAGCTGCAATAGAAGTGGGTCTGAGTTTCTTGAGTAGTTTCTGTATGGCATCTGTGGAGATGGGCTGGAAAGAGAAGGATGTATTACTAAGTTTCAAAAGTTTGGAGTTAGAGGTGAATCAATATTATTTTTAATTAGAGATAATATACTTTCTATGAAGTATTTATTAAATTCTTCAGCTATTGTGCCAGAGCAATGTGGTATATGGGGGGAGGGGGTTGATGTTTGTCTTGGGTGAAGAATACTATTAATAGTGCTCCAAAATTTGGGGGCGGGGTTTATATTGGTGCTTCTGTTGTAAGTTATGGTAGAAATGTATTCTGTCTAGATTGATGTGGTGCTTAATCTTATTCCTAATTTGTTGGAATACTACACAACTGCTTATTGATTTACTGGAGCGCCAGTTTCACCAAAACTTGTCCCTTCGCCTAAGAAGGTTTCTAGTTTCATTAGTTTGCCATGGTGTAAATGTGGCCTTAGTCCGAACAGTCCTGGGAGGGGCCAATCTGTTGATAATATCAAGTAGTAATTTATTTGGTACATTGAAATGTACAACTGCAGCATAAAGTGGCATGTCCTTAAGTATGGACCAGTCACATTTTTTAAGGTATCAATTCGTTCTTGGGGTTTAAAGTTCTTATGGATTTTTTGGATCATAGTAAGTTTAATAGGATTGACATGTTGCCTTAACAAATAAATTGGCATATGCTCACTGAGACTGTCAGGTAGACAACCACTATGCTGGTAGAGATAAGGTTTATTTATTAATGTCCAGTCTAGTATTGATTGTTGGTTAGATTTTTTTTGTCTATCCTTCTAGGAGATTAAATAAGTTGTGTGAAGCTAAAAAGGTTGATGTGATTGTTAGGGTTATATGAATTACAGGTTGTCCAATCTATATTAAAATCACCCATAATGATAGATGTTCTTCATGTTTCACTGTTGCAGTCATTACATTTGGCTTATCTGCTTTCAGGTAGTCCTCAGCTGGCCTGATTATCAAAGTCTTGGGTCCTGCATCGGTTGCTGTCTCTTCTTCCATGACAGCAGGTAGTCAGAGGTATAAAGCATGCAGCTGATGCCATTACATCAGTCTTTCTTGTCGTGCGGTGCCCGATGCAGAAGCAGTTCGCAAGTGCCGGTCGGCCGACTCCTGAAATTTTCATTTTCGAGTTTCAGAACTGAAGTCTTCAAAAAAGATAAGTACCCCGTTGGGGATCCTTTTTCTTGCTCCAAACCGATGTCAGTAAAAGTTAACAATTGTATTACTCGTGGAAAGCAAATATCTCATAAAGATTTTCATTTGTACTGCATTCCTTGCTGAGGCCCAGACCACGACGTCCCTCACTGGCAGTTTTGTGGCTTTTTCAATCCTTGAACTATTCATCATCAGTTCATTTTTCGCTTCAAACTATTTTGGTACTCGGTTTAATTATCCAGAAATGGCTTCGGTAAGCCATCCGACTACCAACATTCCAAAAAAATGTAAAGATAAATACAGAGACAGACCACATAGGTTCAAAGCTGCCGACAATGCTTCCGTTAAGCTAGTCGCCAGTTCACCAGTATTCAGTGAGTTGTTTTCGCAACCCCTGATACCTGCTACTTCAGATTTGCAAGTCTCTACTGAGACCCATTTGGAGTCTGGCATGCCATGAGATGTTTTTTTGACTATAGAACCTGCAGATGTCTCAATTTTGGATGGGTCCGGAGCCGCTGTGCAGGCACCGGCTTCTGAGGGTGTATTCAGGCCTACTGACTTGCATATAAAACTGACGCCATCTTCTTCTTCAAGGCCTAAAACTCGATCCACACCTAGAAAACCGACGTCCAAACCACATGGTCAGGCCCATATGCCTAAAAAACAAATGATAAGAATAGCTGAAGACCTCCTTACTCTAATTAGAGGAAGCCAGCCTTCCCCCTCCAAGAGACCTAGAATTGATTTTCCTTCTGATTCTTCTGATCAGGATTCTGAAATTTCTGTTTCTTCTGATGACCAAGACTTACCCTTATCTACCTATGAGGATTCTGATGCAGAGGACTCCATTCCCTCTGCTTCCCCTCCACAATATATCACTTTTGGTGAAACTTTGCACACGCTTAGGGAGCATTTCCGCTGGGAAAGCCAGGATTACTCTGACTCCAAAAAGAGGCTTAGGGAATTCTTACTTCAACACAGGCCTTTAGCTATCCCTCCTGTACTGGACATTGTAGATGATGCCTTCTTGGAATCTAGCCTGGCCCCAGCCACTTTACCTCCGGCTCCCAGGAAACCTGACAGATATTACAGACTACCTGACTCTCATAAGTTCCTCTTTAAGAATCCTACTGTGGACCCAGAGACCATTTCACAGGGACCCAAAGGCATTAAGGCTACTACTGCCAAAAATCCTACCCCCTCTGATAGAGATTCCAGGGCCCTGGACAGATGGGGTAACAAAATATACACTTCTGCTACTTTGGCCATTAGGGCCTTAAACTGCAAGTTTCATACATTAAAGTATCAGCAACATATTATTGGATTACTTAAACAGAAAATGATGTTGATTCCTGACTGTGCTTAAAGAATTACAGGATGTAATGCATTCTGCTGAACAAGTTGGTAAACATACTTTGCAATGTGGTTTTGACTCCTTCGAGGCATCTTGTAGGGCTGCTGTCACTGGGTCTGTTCTTAGAAGGCATGCTTGGCTTAAGGAGCAAACTTTGCCAGATCATGTTAAAGCTAAATTACTGGATGGTCCCTTAAACCAAGATCGCCTGTTTGGCAACAAAGCAGAAGAGGTACTTAAAAAGATGGAAGAAAAAGCTAAATTTATGCAAACTGTTAAATATTTCCTACAAGTACAGCCTCACAGATTTAGTAGGCATTGGCCTAAGAATTGGTCCTTTCCTGTCTCTTCCAGGCCTCCTCAGTCCAAACCCAGGAACAGCAGACCACCCAGGCTACAGTCTCAAGGTACTCACAGGCCTAAGCAGTGGGGGGCCCCCACTTCCAAAGCTGGAAGTAGTACACCACCCTATGGCAAACTGTCACAATGACTTAACCTTAAACCTTCCATGCCCTGCTCAACTGACTGCTCCTTTAGGGGGGAAAATCGCTCTGCATGCAAAAAACTGGGAACTCATTACCCAAGACAAATGGGTTTTAAATATAGTTTCCAAAGGATACAGATTCCACATCCACACCTTACCAACCTCAAACGGTTGGCCAGATTTACCCCCAAATCAGTGGACAGAGGTCAACAGCAGGTTCTCTCTCTTCTAAGTATCAGGGCTGTTCAACCTGTCCCAGCAGAGGAATGGGGACAAGGTTTTTACTCAAGACTTTTCCTGGTACCATGAAAAGACAACTCCTGGCATCCTATCCTGGACCTGTCTATTCTAAACACCTTTTTGGTAATCCCAAAATTCAAAATGCTAACCCTTCATCAGCTGCTTCCCATGCTAGGCAAAAATGCCTGGTTGGCAACATTGGACTTGGCTTACCTGCACATCCCAATAAGGGAATCTTGCAGAAAATACCTACACTTCAGAGCAGGCTACTTGCACTATCAATTCCCTGCACTGCCCTTTGGCTTATCTACTGTGCCCAGGGTATTCACAAAATGCCTAGCTCCAGTCATTGAATTCTGCAGGCAAAGAAATATTCAAATATACCCATACCTAGATGATTGTCTAATTCAGGCAGAAAGCCAGGGCATACTATTAAATCATCTGGCATTTGTAAAGAAACTGCTAACCTCACTGGGGTACACCTTAAATGAAAAGAAATATCATCTAGTACCCTGCCAACAAATTGTATTCCTGGGAGCAAGCTTGAACACAACTTCCCGGTTGGCCTACCTCACGCCAGAAAAACAAGTTTATTTGACAGCCTACTTCAAACTACTGGCCACAAAGACCTAGCTATCTGCAAGGAAAATACTGCAAGCCCTGGGGTTCTTGGCCTCTTGCATTCTACTAATTCCATATGCAAGACTGCATATGAGGAAACTACAATGGTATCTAAAAAGCCTATGGTGTCAACATTCTCAGGACCTGGAATCAATGATTCCTATCATTCCTTGTATAAAGACAGAGTTCCTTTGGTGGGCAGAGGCCTGCTACCACAATGAGGGACTGCCATTCACTCTACCCCCTGCCTCCCAAACCCTAACAACAGATGCATCAGACTATGCATGGGGGGCTCACTTGGCAGGGCAGTGCATTCAGGGCAAATGGAACCCAAGTCAAATGCACCTGCATATTAATCAAAAAGAAATGTTAACTGTACAGAATTCTCTGACAGCCTTCAAGGACCACATTCTTACAGGACAATTATTGGTAAAGGCAGACAACACCACTGTTATGTGGTACATAAACAAGCAGGGGGGTGGACCCACTCATACCCTCTCTGCAGACTAGCCATGTCTCTGTGGAACACAGCATTGAGCTACCAAGTGCACCTACAAGCTCAATTCCTGCTGGGCAAGCTAAATTCACTGGCGGATGACCTAAGTAGAAACCTCATGGACCCACATGAGTGGAAACTGGAACCAAAGATTTTCAACATGCTGAGAAACAAATAGGGGAGCCCAGAGATAGGCCTGTTAGCCTCCCCTCAGAACTACCAATTGGACAAATTCTGCACAAGGACTCCCCACAGACAAGCTTGGAAAGTGGATGCCCTGTCCTTCACCTGGGAAAGCCTCTCAGTTTATGCCGTTCCCCCTCTACCTCTCCTCTTGAAAGTTCTACTAAAGATCAAACAGGACAAACCAAGGGCAATACTCATTGCACCAGACTGGCCATGCCAACACTGGTACACCATCTTGTGCAGCATGTCACTGCTGGAACCATGGCACCTGCCTCAGACCCCTTCCCTGCTGTCCCAGCAGGTGGGCCAAATTCTGCACCCCTAGCTTCAAACCCTGAACCTTGCAGCCTGTCTAATTACCTGAGCTTTCCAATACCATACCTCAGTAAGCAAGTGCTGGATGTTATTCTGGAGGCAAGGAGGCCTAGTACTAGAAAATCCTATGCTGAAAAGTGGAAAAGATACTGTTCCTGGAGCCAAACTCAGGGGATGGGCACAACAGTGCCCACTTTACTGCATATTCTTCAATACTTAACAGAGATGCTTCACAAGGGCCTTTCCTTCTCTTCTATTAAAATTCATGCCTCAGCCATTTCAGCACATTATAATACAGAGCCACCCCTCTTCTCTCACCCCCTGCTGAAGCAGTTCCTCAGAGGGGAAAAAAATTTAAGACCACCCAGGAGAGCCCCTACTCCAGCCTGGGACCTTAACTTTGTATTGGAAAAGCTCACTCTACCTCCGTTTGAGCCAGTTGCAATTGCAGAGTTGAAATACCTTTCTTTGAAAACAGCCTTCCTTCTAGACATCACTTCAGCAAGAAGAGTGTTTGAATTACAGGCCCTCATGGCAGTGGAGCCCTTCATCATCTTCCATGCAGTCAGGGTGTCCCTCAGGACCAATCCTTCCTTTATGCCTAAGGTGGTATCCAGTGTGGCCCTTAATCAGTCCATTCATTTGCCAACCTTCTTTTCTAATCCACAGAACAAAGGAGAATGAAAACTGCAGTCTTTGGATGTGCACAGACAACTTAGATTTTATTTGGGGAGGACTAAGCTTCTCAGGAAAACAGCTGCTAGTTGCCTTTGCTGCATGAGCAGAGGGGAAAGCCATTTCAAAGCAAACCATTTCTAAGTGGGTAGGCCATTTCATTCATTTCTGCTATAAGCACCATGGAAAACCTACCCCACAAGGGATAAGATCATATTCTACCAGGGCTGCATCTACTTGAACAGCCTTTCTCAGAGGTGTTCTTACCAGGGACACCCTATAAGCTGCTACCTGGAGTTCTGTTCATACCTTAACCAAGCATTACCACTTGCCTATTTTTTCTAAATCCAGAGCTGGTTTTGCCACTGCAGTCTTGCAGGGCCTAATAGCTGGTCCTAATTCTCTCTAATTGCCTCCTCCCTTCCTTAGCTTTGGGAATCTTCCCAAATGTAATGACTGCAATAGTGAAACATGAAGAACATAGTACAGTTGTGTACACTTACCATAAATGAGTGTATTCATTGTTGCAGTCCTGGTTACCCTCCCTCCATCCCAGATATTTGAAGATATATAAAGTTTAAACAGTAGCAGTGTAAGGGTACTGTTAAATAAAATGGCTACCCCTCCACTTCTTTTCCCCATTTTTTCTGCTCTAATTATGTTGTATCCTGGTGGAGTGATTTCATTATCAGAAATGTTTGCCTTCAACCTAGTTTCAGTGAAGGCAGCAATGCTGGGAGAATAATGAGATAGGGTAGCATGCAGTTATTGACAATGCTTCTAAGGTTCATATTTAGAAGTAATAAATCACAGACTTTGCAAGGAAGATCAGATAATTCTAGTACTTTAGGGACAGATGTGATATTGTGTTGAGGACCTGTATTAGGATGAATATCACCACTAATAATCAGTTTAATAGCAATGGCTACCAATGTATGTATAAATTTGTTATATGTATTGGATGTCTGAAAGGGTTCATTTTTGAGTTGTGTTTAAGGTGATGCAATCTATAAGTTGTTTGATGGACATCTGTAATGTTAAAGATAGTTGGTGAAATTAAGTGACAAGTAGTGTATGTGTAGAAAGTAGATAGTTGTAGTTTTGTGAAAAGGGTGGGGGGAGATTAGTTCAGAATGATATGTTAAGTGAGCAGCTGTTAATAGGAAAGTGAGTATTATTCAGTAAAGTGGAAACATGACAAATAGTAGTGGTAAAAGTTTATATGTAAAGTATCAAATAAATAAATTTAATTGTAATGATAATACTCTAAAAAAGATAGGGCGGTAGGGATAATAAATTAGTGGAAGAGGAGTTCTTATAGCAGGGTGTAGTTAAAGTAAATTAAAACGTAAATCAGGTGGAACTAGAGAAGATAATTTGGATGAAATAAAGAATATAACAATGGTAAGTAGAAATGTAAATAAGATGGGTGGAGCTAAAGATGATAATTAGGATGAGGTATAATGTCCGAAAGGCATTGTGGAGAAGATCTTCATTGGTGAGAAATGAGAGTGGGAGTGGCTAGGGTTAAAATAAATGTGATCTGGGGGTGGGTGGGAATGGGGGCAGGGTAGAGGAGCACAAAAATGGAGCGAGCTGAGCCAAAGTTGACAGCATAGCCAGGAACAATCAACCACTTTGGTTTGTCTAAGTATGGAGAAGAAAAGACAGGTAACCCAGCAAAACAGATAATTTTATATAAAAAATATTATACACCTGTACCAATGGTTAAGAAAAGTTTAAAAAAATAAGGACAATCTCTAAGGGGAACAGGCTAAGGAAAGTAGGAGACCAACAGAATAATAAAGCACTAATAGGAAGCCCCAACGAGGGCGGGGGAGTCCCAGTAGTGTGCACTATGTCATGCATTATGTCAGTAACGTTATGTATTTATTTCCTTGTCTGTTAATTGGTATAATGGGACTGAGTTGGTGGCCCATTTTCAGAATACCCCTGGAAAGAAAGGCGCCAACACGCATTAGATTTAGAATTAGAGTAACATGTATACAGAGTTCAAACAAACATGTTTGCTGGAAGTAAAGATGTAGAAAATACACCTATATGTATATACAGTATATCACAGTGATGTACACACTTATAAATTGAAACATTGATGTGATGTTTTCCTATCTCACCTTCATTCTTACCAGGTTGGGTTTGGATCCGATCCTTGGATCCATCTCGGCCTTTATCAAGCTCGAGGTCTTCTGTCTGTTCATGGCTAAATCCTATCACAGCTTGCACTATAACTTTCCACAGATCTCGTTTGCTGCTAAACAAGATCGGGTGCTCATTCTGCTAGCTCTGGCTAAGTGTTTCTTTTATTATTGTTCCAACTTTAGCAAAGTTAATTTTTTGGCTGGTTATTTAACCTTTTGAAATTATTGCTTAGTGTGTAATCCTCTTCTGTTTTTTTGTGGCATTGTTTATTGCTGCTGGCTGTTTACCATTTTGACCTTGTTATCCCTTCCCATCTACCTTTTATTCCTTCCTAACAGTTTAAAAACAGTTCATTTCAGTTAGAGAGCTGTTTTATTCTTAGCCCATTTAAGTTAGAGGGCTTTCCTTATCCTTTTATTTTCTCTCTCCCGGGCATAGCCCATTTAAGTTAGAGCACTGTGCCTCCCTCTTCTTTCTCTCTCTCTCTTTTCTTACTATAATTTGATCCTTTTTAGTTTATTGGGTCTAGTTTAAAAAAAAAGCTGTATTATATTCTGTTCTGACTTTTTTTTTTTACTTTTCAAGATGTCTAGTAAGGATTTGAAACCTTTAGGCTTAAAAAAAAATGTGAAGCCTGTGGTAAAAAGATGTCCGTAAGTGATAGACACACTCTCTGTGTCTATTGTCTTGGGGCTGTCCATCTCTAGGAGTCTTGCTCAGTTTTTCATGCTTTCAATCAAAGAGCGCTCCTGGAGAGGAAAAACAAATTGATATTAAAAGGATTATTCAAACTCCCCTTCTCAGAGGCTTTAGAAGAAGGTGCGGGTTTATCTAAAAAGGATAAGTCTCCAACAAATAAATCTGATAGGTCCGGGAAGAGATCTTCCTCTTCTTCCTTATTGGAACCATCAAAAAAGTTGGTAAAAATATCCTCTCTGGATTGGAGCAGAGAAATCTACATCTGCTCTGACACCATCTACTTCGTTGCAGATTGAGTTTGAATTATGGAGCCAGTCTCCTACCTTGAAGCCATTCTCCCCCACTCTCAGATCACCCATACCACAAAGGTCCAAGTCCCCTACCCTCTCAACTCGATTTTCTAGGAGTCTTTCTGATGATGACGTGGATCGGGTAGTACAGAGGCTGCTGAGGACTCCAGAGCTGGCTAAATTATTGTGGGAGCCAACCCCCACTGCTTCGGATCCTACCACATCCATCTCTTCTTCTCTGATTCTGATTCCTCCTCCAGTCCAAACCCTGGCTTTGGAATCAGAAGATCTGGAGCTGATTGTAGTGGAACACGTGGATCCATAAGGTACTACGGGATCTACAGATCTGTCCATAGCTCCAACTTCCTCGGCTCCACTGGGACTTGAAGAGTCTAGGAGCCTGTGCTCTCCAGTCGGGTCCGGGGAGGTGAGTCAAATCGAACAGTTGTCGGATCCGACTATGTCTTTTGGGGCCTCGGTGCAGTTGAGCTCAGGCCCATCGACTTTTGTTCTGGGGGGGTCCCTTGACTTCTTTGGACCTAGAGATTTCCTCGGACCAAGGACGAGGGCTTTCAAGGTTATGAGGAGTTATGTCTTATGTCTCATAGGCTATGCAAAGCCTTAATTAGAGGTACTTTGTTGTTAAGACTGCCTATCAAAGATCTCTCAACTCCATGGAAGTTAAATTTTGTCTTCTTTCGTTTAATATTACCCCCTTTTGAACCTACATCATCTTGCAAACTCATATTTTTAATCTGGAAAACAATCCTATTAGTAGCAATCACCTCTGCTAGAAGAGTATCAGAGTTGCAACCCCCCCCCCCATAATTGCTTTTCCGTAAGGACAGGGTGTCCTTACAAACAAATCCTTTGTTTTTACCCAAAGTATCAACAGAGTAAAATCTGAAGCAAACAACAGAGCTGACAGTTTTCTTCTCACATTACGAGAATGAGGCAGAATATATGTTGCATCAACTACATGTGCATAGATAATTATGTTTTTATTTATGCTGAACTAAGAATTTCCGAAAATCTGACCAACTATTTATTTCCTGTTCAGATTCAAAGAAAGGTTCTCCCATCTCTAAGGTGACACTTTCAAAATGTCTTTCAGATTGCATAACCTTTATATATAAGTCTCAGAATAAGGATCTTCCAGGAAGAGTTAAAGACCACTCCACAAGAGCCACTGCAACCTCTTCAGCGTTTCTTGCTAGATTACCAATTGATACCATTTGTGCAGCAGCAACATGGGCAAAACCACATACCTTTTATCACTCATTACAAAGTCGATTTGGCCTCCAGGAATAGGGCCTTTTTTGGGTCTGTGATTCTGAGAAATATTCTCCCTTGAGCCACCCAAGATGACAAGTGTTAGGGACGCTGTCCCAAACTGGTATGAATGAAGGCAAGATAGGACAACATCACAAAAAGAAGTTATTTACTCACCATAATGTTCCATGTGTGTTGTCCATCTTTGCCTCCATTCTTACATCCCCCCCTCCTTCTGATTCTTTAAATAGTGAGTCTATACAATTGGAGGACCTGAATCTCTGACCTTCTATTGACCCTGGTCTTTTTTGTATGACTCACTTTTTATATGAGCAAACGATCTGGGTAAGGTTATAGTGCATGCTAGGATAGGGTTTGGCCCAGAGCTGGCAGAAGACCTTGAGCTTGAATATAAAGGCCGAGACGGATCTGAGGATTGGATCCGAACCCGAAGATGGACAACACGCATGGAACGTTATGGTAAGAACATAACTTCTTTTTTCGTTTTATCAGCTCTGTGCAATACTGAGGAAAGGTATTAGTGGAGAAAAGAGAGGAAACGAAGAGTTAAATATAAATAAGACAAAGCAGGTCAAATGAGTACGACCGTGTGGAAGGAGAAGGAGAGCAGTAGGAGTTGTAAAATGAGTACGACCGTGCGGAAGGAGAAGGAGAGCAGTAGGAGTTGTAAAATGAGTACGACCGTGCGGAAGGAGAGCAGTAGGAGTTGTAAAATGAGTACGACCGTGCGGAAGGAGAAAGAGAGCAGTAGGGGTTGTAAAATGAGTACGACCGTGCGGAAGGAGAAGGAGAGCAGTAGGAGTTGTAAAATGAGTACAACCATGCGGAAGGAGAAGGAGAGCAGTAGGAGTTGTAAAATGAGTACGACCGTGTGGAAGGAGAAGGAGAGCAGTAGGAGTTGTAAAATGAGTACGACCGTGCGGAAGGAGAAGGAGAGCAGTAGGAGTTGTAAAATGAGTACGACCGTGCGGAAGGAGAAGGAGAGCAGTAGGAGTTGTAAAATGAGTACGACCGTGCGGAAGGAGAAGGAGAGCAGTAGGAGTTGTAAAATGAGTACGACCGTGCGGAAGGAGAAGGAGAGCAGTAGGAGTTGTAAAATGAGTACGACCGTGCGGAAGGAGAAGGAGAGCAGTAGGAGTTGTAAAATGAGTATGACCGTGCGGAAGGAGAAGGAGAGCAGTAGGAGTTGTAAAATGAGTACGACCGTGTGGAAGGAGAAGGAGAGCAGTAGGAGTTGCAAAAGGATCTCCTAGCTAATAGCACGCGAGTTTACAAACGTTACACAGGGTTTTCTTTTTGTGTGTCACTAGAACATATCTCTGAAAAGTTTAAGTGAGCTTTTAGTTTATCTAGGAAAAGTATTCGATCTGATTCAGCTTTGAATTCAGGTGGAATTCAGCTTTTAGCTACACAGACTGACTGGAGAGAGTCACCGCCATGATTTTATAGTGAATACTTGATTTAAACTTTGAAATCCTTTGTCTGATAAAACTCCTGCAATCATAAATCTAATTATTTCAATTATATATGATGTCATTTTGAGTTGTTGTGGACCAATGGCATGTTGGAGTTCATCCTTAGCTCCCTGTCACCATGCTTCCCACAAGAAACTATTATCCTAGGAGATTTCAATATCGACTGGAAGTGTATCAGTGCTGAACATCCCACTTCCCATATTAACCTGCATGGCTTTTCAGAAATCATTTCCTCCCCAACCAGAATTAATAAACTAAACAAAAAAGAAACTATCTTAGATTGGATTCTCATAAACACCACCATACTTATACAGTAGGAATTTTCCCAGACAATATCAGTGACCACTCGTTAACCTACCTAATCAAACAAAAGACCAATATTCCCCTTACAGCCACATATATGACAATAAGGTCTTCAACCCTGAACTATTCCAAAATGAACTTAGGGCATGCAATTGGGCCTCCTTAAAAAGCCTCTCAATAGAAGAGGCTGTTAAATACCTTAACACAAAATTCTTAGCCATCCTAGACCAGCATG
Source organism: Protopterus annectens (assembly GCF_019279795.1). Taxonomy (NCBI): domain Eukaryota; kingdom Metazoa; phylum Chordata; order Ceratodontiformes; family Protopteridae; genus Protopterus; species Protopterus annectens. The sequence goes on along the minus strand of NC_056743.1, from coordinate 219,718 downwards.
CTCCAAAATGTACTATAAGAATTAGGGCTAAACCAGCCCCCTGGCTCTCTAAAGACACCAGACAACAAATGCTACTCAGAAACAACGCTTGGACCAGGTGGAGAACTACCAAAGGTACGTTAGATCACCTAACTTTTAGACAAATGAGAAATGAAACAAAAAAAGCTATTCTCTCATATAAAAAACAGTTTTACAACAAAATGCAACAAAAACACCAGAGTAACCCACAAAGGTTTTGGACAAGCATCAATAGACTGCTTAACTCAGGCCAAACTAGGACACCAACCCCACTAGGGGTAGTCAACGAGAAAACCAAAAACAAGCTGCTAATGACTTTAATACCTTCTTTACAGAAGCTATACAATCTCTTGCAAACCAACTTTCCCCTGAACAGCTCTTCCCTTCCTACCTCCTTTACTAGCTCTATCCGCACATTTCAAATACAACCTATCCCAATACACTCCATCTGTAAACTCATCAACAAACTAAAACCTTGCACCCTATCAGCCAACCAGCTACCTGCAGAATACCTGCAGAAAGCAGCTAGAGCTGTTGCCTATCCAATAGCCATCATCATAAACAGAACCATAAATGAGGGAACAATTCCATCAATCTGGAAAATCTCTCACATTATCCCCATACACAAAGGAGGGAACTCTAATGAACATTCTATTGTCCTATAGCTCTACTACCCCCCTTGGCAAAAATAATGAAAAAATGCATTCAGAAACAACTACTAAACCATCTAATTCAAAATAACTTACTTGCTGATTGCCAACATGGCTTTAGGCCATTCCATAGTACCACAACCGCCCTCCTGTCCTCCTCTAACTCTATTAACAAAAACAGAAATAATAATATTCTTACATCTGCTCTCTTTATTGACCTGTCAAAAGCTTTTGACATGGTTAACCACTCACTGCTAATAAATATTCTCAAATCTCTTTCTCTTGATTCTCAGGCCATAAAATGGTTCAATTCCTACTCAGCAATAGGCAGCAAGCAGTTCTCTGGGAAAATCACCTATCCTTCCACCTGCCTGTTACTCTAGGTGTCCCTCAGGGCTCCATTCTAGGCCCTCTCCTTTTCTCAGTCTTCATCAATGATCTATAGGTATTCCACATGCCACTTGTATACAATATGCAGACAACTCAACAATAATTTGCTCAGCCAGTTCCTCATCTGAACTGCAATCAAAAACTCAATTAGTATTTAGTATAGTTGAAACATGGTTTCTACAACGTTGCCTCCTATTGAATCCTAAAAAAAACAAAGCTCTTGCTATTTACTCCTACCCGTAAATCCACCCAAATTAATTTCTCAATTGCATCTAGAAATGGAACACTCATATCTCCTGATATAACAACCAAACTCCTAGGAGTAACTATTGACAACCACCTCTCCTTTGATACTTATATAAACAATACAGTAAAAACTGTGAACAAAAAAGTGGGCTCCCTCTACAGGTTTAAACAATTCCTTACTCCATTATCCAGATCTACTATCGCCCACTCCCACCTAATCTCTGCCTCTCCTGTCTATACTAACCCGTCTAAACATAATCTCCTGAAACTAGCTAAATCCTACAATAACATTGCCAGATTTGCCACTGGACAGCCCATCAGAACCCATCACTGTCAGAATCTATCACAGCTAGGTTGGCTGGACCTTCAGAATCAGCTATTTTTTTAACCAACTTACAATTGCCCACAAGACCCTTTACCAGCCTCATAAGACTCCAATGCTATCTTCCTTGATCAGTCCCTACAAAAATCTGAACACCTTACGCTCTTCTAATAAATTACTAGTTTGTACAACCAAATCCAACAACATGGCAGGGGACTCTCTCTTCTCAAATACAGTTTGGAAAAACTGGATTCTACTTCCTAGTGATTTTACATCACTTTCCTCCCTATCAATTTTCAGACAGAAACTTAAAATATACCTCAGAAAACACTGGTTATGTCCCAGTTGTAACCCCAACTAACCATTATTTGTTTGTTGCACTTTTCATTCTTTCTACTTTCACTTAGACCAAGTTATTTACTTCTGCTGAAATAATAAATACAAGCGAAGTAATCAGCCACAAATTACTTGGGAAGAGCGTCAACCAGATGATATTTCCTACTCTAGATTGGAATAGGAAATTAACTCTTTTGTCATATGTTTTTAATTTGTACTTTGTTATATTGAAAATAACTGTATCAATGTGCTAAAAATTATCCTTTGTAACTGTCAAATGATTTTTTTTAATAAAATATTTTTATTTTGGAGCTTATCTCCCCTGGCCTCTACTGAAAATGGACATATATCCAGTTGCACTAGCCCGGTCAACAAATGTAAAATAAATACATAAATAAATTGTGCTTGCCAAAATACAATGTAGTAATGTGATTTATTTAGGTAGGTTAGTGGTAAATTTAGCAATTTTGTTGTAACACTTTTTTTTACCTTGTTTAGGAGTCTTGTTTTGTGTTTGTATGTGTGTTGGTTAGAGTAACTATAGTTGAGACATTTTTTTTAATTTAATTATAAAGTGTACGTACCACATAGCCAGTGTGTTAGTCAAGCATTGATTTATATGTGATTATACTTCTTAGATTTAATTGTAAACATCTCTGCTAAACTACATTTTAATCAGTAGCGTATATATATATATATATATATATATATATATATATGCACACACACATATATATATATTTATACACACACACAAACGCATATATATATATATATATATATATATACCACACATACACATTAGTGAGAACAATACAAACCACTATAGGTTTCATTGTTATTGTCAAGCAGTATACATGTTTTCTTTTTAACAGTTTGCATTCCTTCCATCTCTATATAAGTTGCTCAGTTCCTTCTTTTCCTTAAAAAACTTTCCTCCTGAACATTATTCTACATATATTCTTGCCACAAATTTCATTTATTTCTAAGAAATTTGCTTCTCCTGTTTCCTAAAGATCCAGCCTCCCGTTTATCTCATTTACAGTGTTCAGTACTTTAGCTGCTGTCACTTTAGATTTTGATTTTTCCTTTTTCTATTAGTTGCTTTTTTTGCAGGCAATGACATGAAACACTAGCCTTTCTATATCTAGGCAATTCAGATCCTTTGTCTCAGCCCAAAAGGATTATTTCCTTAGTTACAACCATTTATTTCCCCCAACATTTCTGTCAAAGTACCACATAGGAGATTTTTTAAATATTCCAACTTACATTCACAAAAACATGTTCCTAATTACCGCTATCCTCCCCATCACACCTCGAGCATTTGGTATCCACCTGAGGAAACATCCTGTTGGGGTATAAAAATTGCAAATACTTTCATGCAAAAATAGTGAACTTTCTGGTTCATAATTAGTAGCCTTACAAATTTCTTCCCATTGCTCCTATGAAAATTGCCTTTACGTTCTCTTATCCCAATCTTTTCTAACCTCATCTTATTCAGAGTTATATTTTTCATGCAATATTGTGTACATCAGCAGATTCTCAGATTCTGTTCTAGACTCTACTAACATTTTTTCCTGAGCTGATCTTTCACTTAGTACGCTGTATCCCTTTGCTCATACTGTGTTATTAATCCCTGCTAGGGAAGGCACTTTCTAAATGGAAGTCCAAACTTCTGCTTAACCTCTTACTACTTTGCTACCTTGCCCTCCTGAGTTACCTGCTCCTACTACCTTGGTTCCTTGGATGAGTTCCTCCAGTGAATTTCATCTCTCTGGCCCACTTTCTATACCCCTATATCCAGATAAACCAATGGGCGAAGGCTTCTTTCTCCATTCCCATATTGGCTTGGGACATAGAATACTTTCTGTTATTTTATGAATATAATGATCTGTATGACGGTTATTTTCCTTACGGACTTGGTTTTAGTTCTTCAACTACTGTCATTGTATTAGTCTTTTCCACTTTGAATTATAACCTCTGCTTGAGCCGTACAAAAGCCCTACTTTAGCTCTAAAGTAACTTTCTCAAATCTGATGACCCCAAACCACTTTGTGCTGCGGGGGAAGAAGAATCAGCTTATCCCACTCACAGAGACTTTTCCAGATTTAAGTCTTTTTTTCTCTGTTTTTTTGCTCCGACTGCCTTTTCCCACCTAAAAAGTGAATTTCTAACTGATCTGTGCTTTAAAAAGTTTAAATTGCATTTGCCTTCTGCTTTTTACAGTTTTTGCACTTGTTTTATATCAATTTAAGTCGTTTTTGTATTGTATAACTGTTGTACGCTACACACTAAAGTGTGCTAGCCTGTTTATAGCATTTACAGTGTTTTCTGTGTGTTTTTCTGCTGTTTCCTGAAAAAAACAAAAAAAAAAAACAAAAAAAAATTCTCTTTTCCCGCCTTTGCTGAACTAGATTAGTCCAGATTTCAGGTTTTGCTGAATTCCGGACTGTGGTATAGTTTCCTGTGTTGCCCATATCCTTACTTGGATAGGAGGAAGCTTCTCTGTTCACCAGTGAGAGTGGGGAGCTTTGAGCAGCCTATCTGTCCCTGGAGGAGTGGTCTCAGCCTTGAATCTAGTAGCTTATTGGCCGTTTTGGGTCAATTCCTATCTCTTTCAGTTTCCCTGCTTTAAAACCCGCATTTGCGCGGTTTTGCACGATTTTACATATAGCTCAGCATCGGGCAGCGCTGCTTAAATGGGTTTAAACAATTCCCTGCTCCACAAAGTCTGCTCTTCACATTTTCCCTTAGAACTGTTATAAATGTCAAAGTAAGCACTCTATTTTCATTCTAAAGCCCTGCAGTTGCTTGTATAAGTAATCTTATAAGTAAGCACTAATTAACTAAAGCACTACACCCTCTTATACTCCCTTTAAGTACTTGGCTCCCTATTGGTCCTTTTTGATAAGTCAAAAAGTAGTTCCTTATACTATTCTGGCATGTCCAAAAGTCAGTTTCGGGTTCACTCTCCAGTCCAGCTGGTGAATCTGGGAATCTTGAGGCAATGTTACAACTGCCTTATGTACACAGACCACCCTCTCCTCCTCCCAACAAGCGCAAATATATGTGAGAGATGCAACTATATAGCCAAACTGGAGGCTGAGCTCTCTCAACCCAGTACTGGTGCAGTCAGACAGGAGGAGAAGTTAACCACACACACCACAAATACAGTCCCACATAGACCTATCGCAACAGCAAACCAAACACATAAACACACAAAAACATACTCAGAGGCTCTAAATAAAAATCTGCCCAAGCAGCAGAGACCTCCAAAGCAGACATCCAAGCAACCGCTACCCCACAACAATACCCATGTATCACATAGTTCACAAAGTCAGTGTGCCACACAGTCACAGCCCTTAAGGCTAAACAACGCACCTAATACACTTGTAATAGGTGACTCTATTGTCAGTCACACTGACGTCCCACTCACCAGGCTGAACAGTAAGCTGCCTGTCGGGTGCCAGGATCCGCCACATAACACAAGCACTCAGGTCACTCCAAAGCAAGTACAAATATGACTCCGTCATTGTCCATGCTGGTGTGAATGACCTGAGATGTACCTCCCTGGACTACATGAAAAGAGACATAGAGGAGCTCTCTGATCATGTAGCCCAGGTCGGTATGACCCTGACCTTGAGTAGCATCTTACCCTCACCAAGAATGATGCCACAGTATAAAGACAAAATGATCAATTTTAACAATTGGCTAAAGTATTGGTGTCAATCAAAGGGGATCCAGTGTCTGTCATCCTGGGATGACATGCTCGACAAGCCACGTTGCTTCGCTAGGGATGGCTTGCACCTGTCACCCCTGGGCTTTTGAATATTGGCTAAGGCTCTTGCCACACCCATAGTGCCTTTTATAGGCAAGGCTCAAAAGACAAACCCACCTCCATAGACAACACAAGGAAAAAGAAACTAAGGGTAATGCTGCTCAACGCCAGAAGTCTAAACCTCAAGATGCATGCACTTGAGGCTCTCCTCAGTATGGAGAATATCGATATCTGTGCAGTAACAGAAACCTGGTTCAAGGCTCCCGAGAGCACCCCCGCACTACCAGGTTATACCTCATACCATGCTTTTTGGCCGCAAAACTTGGACCGAACCACAAAAGGAGGGGGAGTATCCATATTCATCAAAGATACCCACACCTCCAGGTTAGTGGCACTGCACGAAGCATCGTAGACCATCCATGTGCAACTAACAGTGGGCAAAACTGCCTTTCAGTGTGTAGCCTGCTACAGACCACCCTCCCAAACTCAGGAACCCCACTCAGCTTTCCTGAAAACACTGGAGAATATGAAGGTCTCTCCAAACACCATCATATTGGGTGACTTCAACTACCCAAACATAGACTGGGAGCACTACTCAAGTCCCAACACCCTCGCCCAACGGTTCCTAGAATTTATAAACTCAAATGCTATGGAACAACTGGTCATCACTCCCACAAGAGGGGAAAACATATTGGACCTGATCATCACCAACATGGGGACTCTATGTTCCATACCAGAGGTATACCCCTCATTGGTAAGATCTGACCATAAATTAATCTCACTGGACATCCATATCCCGTCCCCACCCCCAGCCAAGGAAACCACGGTAAAGAACTTCTCAAAAGCAAACTTCACACTTCTCAAAACCGAGGTGGAATCCTACAAAGCCCCCGGACCCGTGGAAAATACGGCCCAAACTGCAGAATCCTTTACAAACGCATTCTATGGACACCTACAGGAATGCATGGATTGTGCTATCCCAAATAAAACCAAGACTTACTCCTCCAAAGGCAAGAGACCTGTCTGGAGTACCCCAGCCATAAATAAGCTATACAACAGAAGGAGGAAGCTACTACATGATAGAGCAAAATCCCAAAAAGGGAAGGCATCTCTAATCAGTGCTAGCAAGAAACTACGATCCCTCATAAAATCATCTAAGGCCAGCTTCGAAAGAAAAATTGCACAAGACGCTAAAGATAATCACAAGGCCTTCTTTAGTTATGTCAGGAACCTGGGTGGCAACTCCCAGATATGCTCTGAGTTAGTGCAAAATGACAAAAAATACACTGAACCCACAGACATTGCCAACATCCTGGCAGACAGGTTCAGTGCAAACTCCTCCCCCCCAAAAGAGCAAATGTCTATCCCAACAGAGTGTAGCCTCCCTGACATCACAGATGCACAGGTGAGAGCTGCCCTCTCCAAAGCAAAAAACACAGCATCAATGGGACCGGACGGTGTCCTGGGCTGTGTCTTACATGAGCTGCAAGAAGAACTGAACCCTCACATAAAGTCACTGTTCAATCTCAACCTTACTACAGGATATGTACCCAAGGAATGGCGTACAGCAACAGTAGTCCCACTCCACAAAGGTGGTGCCACAATGGACCCCAGAAACTATCGCCCTATAAGCCTGAATAGCCTGGTCTGCAAAGCTATGGAGCACATCATCATGGAACTCATAAATAAAGACATTGGGAACCTCCAAACACTAGATCCTACCCAATTCAGCTTTGTTAAGGGCAGATCTTGCCTCTTGAACCTCGTCGACTTCTTTAAAACAGTCACCAAGGCCATAGATGAAGGGAAGGTAGTCCACACAGCCTACCTGGACCTCGCAAAAGCCTTCGACACAATACCCCACTCGGGCATCATAAATAAGCTCACCAGCTTAATATCAACCCCTATGTCACAAGATGGGTTGCAAACTAGCTCAGGGATAGAACCCACATGGTCAGAATTGCAGGTGCCATGTCAGACTCTAAACCAGTTACAAGTGGCATCCCACAAGGCTCAGTCCTGGGACCTCTCTTGTTCGGTATATATTTCTCTGAGGTACAGGCTAACATGGGAGGACTATGGCTGACCAAGTTCACAGATGACTGCAAACTGGGTGTCATAATTGACTCGCCGACTGACACAAGCATCCTCCAAAAGGGTCTCACAGAGACGGATAACTGGTGCCAGAGCCATGGCCTAAAGCTAAATGCCAAAAAGTGCATAGTCATCCCCTTTGGGAAAAACAAAGTGCCCACAAATTACCACATAGGTGGTAATCCATTAATCTGGAAGAAGTAATTAGGGATTTGGGGACCCAAGTAGATAGCAATCTCTCCTTTGACAATCATGTTGCCAAAGTGGTTAGAAAGACCTTCTATATAGCCCACCTTATCACGAAAGGGTTCACATCTAGATCAAGAGAGGTCATTGTACCCCTCTACCCATCACTCATCAGGCCCATAATTGAATACAATGCCCCATTTGGGATGTACCTTACCCGATACCTGCAGCAACTGGAAAGACCCCAAAAGTACCCCACCAAGAGGATCAAGGGACTCAAACAGATGCCCTACGCAGTTCAGCTAAAGAAACTCCAGCTCTACTCAGTTGCGTAACGCCTACTCAGAAGCGATCTGTGTCTGATGTATAAAGCCATGTCCAACCCAGAATTAATGGACATGCTTCACCTCAGGAAATCCAAATCCCTTAGAGCTACACGCTGCAGGGACTTGAACCTCAGCACAGAAATAAATAGGACATGCTGGAGGGACAGATTCATATCCCAGTGGCTCCCCTCACTATGGAACAAAATCCCAATCTATGTTAGGCAGAGCCCCTCACTGAGGCTCTTCAAGAGAAATCTTGACGAGTGGATGGGGGATCGTAAGTATACCCCCGGGATCTCTTCTGGGTCCCTGCTAGACAGAGGCACAATAAACTAACCGTAAAAGGACTATATTCTGTGACTTACTATTCATAGGCACAGTCTACAAATCTAAAAGGGTGGTGAAAGCCAAACACACTCTGGCTAGGCTTATAAATGCCCTAGGGCAGATAGCCTAGTATCAACCTATGAGCACTTGCCCTCCCCCCTTCCAAATAAATTCCTTCAGCACTTTATTATCATTGACAACATTTTCTCTGCTTGTTAAAATGTGCTTGGCCTGCATACAAGACTTAGGAGATTTAAAACATTTTACTGCTTGTGTCTTGCTATCTATCCAGATCTGTAATTATAAGCTTCCAGTTTTGTATTATCCTTTTTGCTTTTCCCCCACATATCTTTATCTGCCACAACAGAATAATTTTAAGTCTTTACAACTAGATACTTTGTCTTATGTCCCCAAAAGTACAGGTATTGCTTAACCAGTTCAAACGTGGGTAATTTGTTTCTTCTTTAAACTTTATCTTCATTTATTTTATGTCCCCAAAAGACATGAAAATGTGTAATAATGTTCCACAACACTGAAATGCCCCTTTCTGGATTGATCAGTTGCAAAGTAATGCCATCTATATATACAGCTATTTTTTCTCGAGCATCGTTCTACTTTATCCTTTAATATGTGAGTCTCTTGTTTTCTTTGCCAATTAGCATCATCATCAGCCCCCTTTTTCCTATTTTCTATGTGGGGTCAAGGTGTCACGTCAACTGCTCCATTCTCTCTCTGTTCAGTGCCAGTCTCCTACCTTTGACAGTCCTGCCTGATTGTTGCAGGTTTTCTCTCACAATCCATCCATCTCTTTGCTCGATGCCCTCATTTCCTCTTGCCTTCTTCCTGTCTGTCCCAACTCCTCTTCTCCAGATTGCCTTCTGCTTTTCTGCACATGCCCAAACCACTGTATTTTGTTCTTTCTGACCTTTACTGCAGTTGGAGCTACTTCAGCTCCCTCTTTGATGTCCTTATTTCTTTATCTGTCCCACAGTGTGCATGCATCCTACCATCCATCTCAGTCACTTCATTTCCATCACCTCTAGTTTCCTTATCTGTTCTGCTTTTACTGGCCAGGTGTCTGTACCGTACAGTAGTACTGGCTGCACCACTGTTTTTACACCTTACTTTTCAGCATCTTTGGCGTTCTTCTGAGACGCACTTCACCTGACACACTGCGCCAATTGGCTGTAGCCCCTCTGACCTCCTCATTCTGACTTATCTTCTCCTCATCCACCCCCAGATACTTGAAGTTGGTGATCTGTTACACTATTTTCTATCCTATCTCAGTTCTCAGGTTCTGATTTCCCCCAATTTGCTGACATTACAGCTGTCTTATCTGTCCTCAGTTTCACCTCATGTACCTTCAGTTTGCATTGAATCCCCTTATCATCTGCTGAACTTCTTGTTCAGATTCTGCCTGTATTGCCACATCATCTGCATGCAGCAACTTTGTTGTTCTGTCCCCTCTGACCTTTTTGTTAATGTAGTTGCTTGTTAGTAACTTCTCTTTTGTTCTTTTGATTATTATGCACCTCTGTTTGATCATAGCCCACAAACTACTATATAAATCACTTTGGCAAATTCAAGGAATACTCCTATATGGAATTTTAGCTTTTATTGACAATCGGTAACCTTTTTTTTCTTGACATTCGATATGCAAGTCAGTATAGTGGTTTCATTGAAACATATCGATCCTAAAAGATACAGAGATAACATGCACTCTCCATACAGGTATTGTCTGGAGATAAAGATCTAATCTTCAATGTTATGCATATCTTTGTCATTCTTTCTATATATAAAGGAAATAGCAGCAGAGAAAGTGCACATCCCTGCAGAATTAATACACAACACTGTCATAACAGGAAAACATTGACTGTCTTGTGATACAAGCATAAATATAGATATATTCAATTTTAATATCACATTTGATCCATTTGATATACAAGACTGCATTGTATTACTGTTGACCCTAACTATTCCCTGCCAGTGATATATTAGTAATGCATATGAATTTTTAGTGACATTACAAAATCAGTAGCCATGAACTATTATTTTATTAAGAAACCAAACAATGTCTGGAACCCGGGGATCACTTCAGTGGCTCTACTCGACAGTGGCACTGGGAACTAAGGTCGGGTGGCACAATGCCAGGGTAATCCTAATGCCTAGGCTTGTAAAGGCTGCAGGGCCATTAGTCTAGTACACACCTATGAACCTATGATGCATGCTCACTCCCTCAGGAACCCCTTTGAGAGTCCAAATACTGTTCGTACTTGAGTCACTTGGTCCTTGTACACTAATGTTTCTGGAACTTTGAACCATCACAGGATTGCCTAAATCATCTTTCTTAAGACCTTGTCATATGCTATCTCCAAGTCTAGGAATATCTAGTTTCACTCTTTCCTCATCTCTATATTCTGCTTAACTGTCTGTCTGACTGGAAATATAGGATTGGTTGGGCTGCATCCTGATCTGAATCTGCACTGCCCATTTCCCATATTTCTACTAGTCTACATGTTCATTTATCAAGCACCCTCTCCAGAACCTTCCTGCAATGACAGAAGTTTGATACCTGTGTACTGCCAGCAGTCCTGTATGCCCCCTTTGTTCTTGAACACTATCACTAGTAATCTGGGATATGCCTTTCTCTCCATACTGCTATGCGCACCCTCAGGAGCCATTTCTTCCCTAACTCACTAAACATCTCGATCATATAAGCTGTGGTCTCCTTGGTAATGTCATTCTAGAGTCGGCTCCTTTTTCTCTCCTCCATCTGCCTTTGATGTCCTAAGGATTGGTGATCAGGTTGTTACCCTTATGAAGGGTGTCTGATGACTGTCTTTGTTTTTCTGTCTTTGCATTGCAACCTGATAGAATTTCTTTGTGCCATTTGCTCAGTCACTGTCCAGAAGATGGTAACGTGCCTCTGATGCCTTGTTCTTTGCTATTGCAACTGTTCTCTTAACCTTTGTGTTAGTCAACCAGTACTCCTCCTTAGCCTAGTTCATCATTTCTATCTCCCACTTTTTCCTGCGCTCCTCCTTTCTAGTAATGACTTCCTGAACTTCTGTATTCCATCACCAACTTTCCATATCTACCTTATTTCCATACCTAGTTTGGCTGCATATCAGTTCTGTAGTCCTCAGACAAACTGTTTTAAGGTACAGTCATTTTTCTTAAACTCCAGCTATTTCCTCTTCTTCCTGAGGTGCTAGAGACCTGACTATTTCATTGAATTCTTCTGCTTTCTGTCCAGTCAACTTCCAGGTATTCAGCCTAGTCTCTGTTGACCTTAGAGCCTTCTCTAACCACTAGTTGCAGCTGATAGTGGCAACAAGTGGTTTATGCTGTGGGTCAACTCTTTCACTTGGGTTGACTACTGTTGCTGATTCTACCCCAGCGTCCTTTCCTTAGTAGGAGGAGTTCTACCCAAGTTGTATGTTGGACTCACTTGTATGTTATCTTGTGACTGTATTGCTGAACTATGTGTTGGCCACCATCAAACCATCTGTCAGACTGACATCTAGAATGCTCTTTTCTCCTCTGCTACTTTCCCCACCCGTATGGACCCTAGCAGTTCTTGTACCCTGATATGTGCATTCAGGTCTACTGTTATCAATGCAATCTCAAGTTGTCTTGCTTTACCCAGTAGGTCCTGCAACTGCTGCCTGAATGTGTTCTTTCCCATTCTGTCACAACCCTGCTGTGGGGGCTAGGCTGAAATTATTTATACTACCCTATCATCATATTGGAGTCTGATTGCCATGAGTCTGTCACTAATTCTGATGACATCCCTCAAGGTCTTTTGTAGCATTTCCCTCACCACAATTCCCACACCATTTCTGATCTGTCTTCCCTTGAGTAGTAGACGCTGGTTTCCAAGCCGAATAGCTTTGCTGCACTGCTTTTCCATCTTGTGTGTTAGATGCAGAGAATGTCCAGACTTCTCCTTACCATTATATCATCCACTTCCAAGCTGCATCCCTTTCAGTAAACCTGTACAATGTAACGATCCTTAGTTCACATTTGGAAGGTTGATTGGTTTTATGCTCAGCTTTTGGTCAACAGTGCTGTCTTGGGTAACCCAGGCTGTCCAGCCAGTCATTTGACCTAGGGCTGCTGAGATTTATAGTACGCACATAGACTTGTCCCACTGTTAGGCTGGGGCTTCAACCCACTTATCACCAGCAAATACTCATGCCTATTTTTGGTGCCATTAGTCATGTCCAAATCAGCTAGAGACACCTTTGAGTGACTAGCCCTGACATGGCACACAGTCTGTGATCCATGTTCTCCTAGCTATAGTATACTATGCACCACAGTTGATGGCCAAAGCATTTGGTCTATACAACGCTTCCCCAGCAGGCACCATCTAGAGTTTGTGCTGCTGTCCACAAACTCCATTCTTGGATTATTTTTAAGGTGGAAATGTGCAGCATGTTTTTGAGAGGTGGGAGAAGACCCTAAAAGATACAGAGATAACATGCACTCTCCATACAGGTATTGTCTGGAGATAAAGATCTAATCTTCAATGTTATGCATATCTTTGTCATTCTTTCTAAATATAAAGTAAATAGCAGCAGAGAAAGTGCACATCCCTGCCTTGTTCCTCTGTGCAAACACATTTTGTCAGAGAGGAACCTTCCCACCTTAATTATTGCATCTGACTCCTCATTTAACCATTATTTGTTATTATTTATCCTCATTTAACCATTATTTGTTATTATTTATCCTCATTTAATCATTTGTTATTATTTATCCTCATTTAACCATTATTTGTTATTATTTATCCTCATTTAATCATTATTTGTTATTATTTATCCTCATTTAACCATTATTTGTTATTATTTATCCTCATTTAACCATTATTTGTTATTATTTATCCTCATTTAACCATTATTTGTTATTATTTATCCTCATTTAATCATGATTTGTTATTATTTATCCTCATTTAACCATTATTTGTTATTATTTATCCTCATTTAATCATTATTTGTTATTATTTATCCTCATTTAACCATTATTTGTTAGTATTTATCCTCATTTAACCCTATTATTCTTTTAAGAATGCTATCACTACTTCTCATAAAAATCCAAGCTGACTATCAAATGCTTTCTCTACATTAAGACCTAGCAAAACAGCAACATTTTGTTGCAGTCTATTTCCCTCTAGATCATTGTTCTGTTTATGCTGTCACATCATTTGGAGCTGCAAGTGCTCTGAGACTTCTGCTTGTGTTTGATGACTGCATTGGAGTTCTCCATTTAAGGTTTGGGTATTCTATTATTTCATATTTTTGCTCATATTCTGTTGCAGCTTACTTTATGTTAAAATTTTGTTTTACCTTACAATTTGTTTTCCTCGAGTTTTAAAAGTTCTGGGCTTGGGTCAGTTAGAAAAATCCCTTTCTTTTTAGTGATTGCAAAGAAATGAAATGCAGCTAATTTGTGTGAGAAGCTGAGAGGTAAGATTTCTTATGTAGGGTAAGCAGAACATGACATGGTTTAAGCAGAACTAAGAAAGGGTGTGTTCATTGGGAGCTACAGTTTCTCTGAGACTACTGCTGGTCTTGGAATTGCATTGGAGTTTCCCCACCTACCTTCCCAGCCTTTATTATGCTGTTAAACTTGGTGACTTCTGAGCTGCCCTGCCTCTACTATAACTTTGGCGTTGGGCAGCTCCTCCCAGTCTTGTGTCATCATCTCATTCTTTTGGACACTATCTGCAAAGAGAAGGCTATAACGAGTGTACTGCTCTGGGCAATATTCAGGACAATACTGTGTGAGAAGCAGCCTGGGATTAGTACTACTGTATCTGGTGAGAGAGCAAAGGATCACCAATTCCTAGCTATGTGCAACTGTGGTAAGACAGGATTACTGCCCAGGTAGTAGCCAACAGGTGAATCATTGCTATTCATCTTTCTTGGCAGACCTAATTCTTTCTTTTCATGAGTACTGTTAGATTAGCTACCATCTAACCAAAGCTGAGTATTACTCTAAAGATTTCATCCATGTATCTTCATAGACTATTATAAGAGCCTTTCCTCAACCCTTGAACAATATGACAAGTTCAGGCAACATGGATCATCAATCTGCTCTTACCCCATCCTTGGCCATTCTGATCAAATTAAGTGCAAGACAGTGTAGCAACTTCATTATGCTTATGTTCAGTGCTTCTACCTTGTTGATAAGTACAACCTGTGAGAGATGTAAATATTTGGCAAACATGGAGACAAGCCACTCATCAGCCTAGTATTGTAAGCAACTCACCTCCACAATGTAACATCATTCACAGTGGACCATTAGGCCCATAAAGTAAGCTGAGGCTGTAAGGAAAAAAATATCAAAGATTCCTAGATCCCAGCCTCCAGCACACAAGAGAACACCTACTATTCCTTTACCTGCATAAACTGTAAATTCACACAGCTCACCCAAGACTCCCCAGGAAAACAGACCTAAGACCATAAGGTCTTATATTCTTTGTGTTTCACTGTTGCAGTCCTGACTTGTGGGATTTCCTGCTGTGAAAGCCCTTGACCAGCCCGACTACCAAAGGAAAAATCTCCCTCTTCCAAGGGTTGACAGATGCCCTGCCTGACGTCAATACGCTCAGGTATATGGGAGACAGCCGACATCATGAATTCACTCTTGCATCAGAGTCCAAAGGAATGTTTCAGTGCATCGGTCAGTTCGTACCAGAGAGAAGTCATCTGAAAGCTAAGGACCTCATTGGGGAACTCTTTTCTTTGTTTGACTCCTGTCCGATAAGGTTACTAATTGTGTCCGTTGTGGTAAGCAGATTCCACACAGAGATTCCCATTCTTTTTGTGTCAGCTGTTTAGGCCCACATCACAACCAGCCTAATTGCCATTTCTGTGTCCGTTTCAACTCTAGAACTATTAGGCATGCGAACTAGATTGTAGCTAGATACCTTAGTCTCGAATCTAGTTCTCAACAGCCGATGGCATCTGCCAGTCATTCTGAGGTTTAGCTCCTTAAGCGCAAGAGGGATAAAGAAAAGTGACCCAAGCTTAGGGCCTCAGATGACAATCACTCTCCATCAGCTAGTCCTCAAAGGCTCATAATTACTGAAGAAGGTGTGGTGCTTTTGCAGACCCCTTCCACAGCTGAGATGGTGGTACAGGCCTCTGTCGAGACCAGTTTACTTCTGCACAGACCTTAGCACTTGGTTAGTCAATCAGGTCCAGGCCACGGCTTCCGATGAGCGCACATTATTGGTGATGCTCCTTTGTGCTGTCAGCCCACACTGATTGCAAATTCTTCCAGAGAGACTGGCATCAGAATTGTGGATGTCACTAAGCTCAAACCCAGAGCTACCCCTAAGAAACGAACTTCCTCTGGGCCTATGCTTAGGCCTAGTGAATCCCACACACAGGGTTTTTCAGCAGGACTAAGTTAGGGTTAGCTGAAGACATAATTTCCCTGGTCATATTCAGACAACCCCCTACCAAATCATTCCCAGGGAAAGAGACCCTACACCTGAAGTCATTTCTGATCCTTTTGAATCTGCTGAACATTCTGACCAGGAGGACTCAGTTTTTGATGAAGGATCCTCCAAGACTTCCTTTGAGGAGTCAGATTCTGAAGGAAATCTGGCTTCTACTTTCCCTCTGAGGGCATTACTTTTGGGGAAACACTTCATGCCATGAGGGAACATTTCCAGTGGGAAACCCAAGTTTACCACCAGTCCAAAAAGAGGAATAGGGAATTCCTTGACCTGCCAGAGCACAGGCCTCTTGCCATTCCTCCAGTTTTAGAGGTTGTTTTCTTGGATTCTCCTTTGAATTCTGATTCCCTTCCTCCTGCTCCTAGAAAACCAATCAGGTTTTATAGGGTACTGGACTCCCATAAACATATTTTAAAGAACCCTACTGCTAATCCAGAGACGGTCATCCCAGGACCTAAGGGAGCAAGAGTCAGTCACTCAAAAAATCCTCTACTTTCTGATAAAGACAGCAGGGCTCTTGATAGATTTTGGCAAAAAAAAGTTTACATCTCTTGCCACCTTAGCTGTGAGGGCCATCAACTGCCAATTCCACATGCTAAAATACCAACAAACCACTCTGGATCAGTTGAAGCAAAAAATTACTACCACTGAAGACGAGAACCTTTCCAAAGAATTACTAGACCTTTATCACTTCAGCTCTCAAGATGCTAGGCATTCCTTGCACTGTGGCTGTGATGCTATGGAGGCTTCCAGCCAGGCTGCAGCTGCTGGTTCTGTTATTACAAGACATGCATGGTTAAGGGAACAAACCCTCCCTGAGCATGTCAAGTCAAATCTTTTGCATGTGTCTATGGGCAAGGATTTCCTCACTGGACTCAAAGGTGAGACTTTACTTAAAAAGTTGGAGGACAAAGCTAAATCCATGCAAACAGTTAAACTTCCTTCAGGTTCACCCCATAGATTTAGTAGGAACTACCCCACCAAACATTGGTCCTTTCCCTCACAATCCCAAAACAAGCAGAGGACATCCCAGAGGTAAAGGTCACAAAGGCAACAACTACTACAAAGACCCAGGCAGTGGACGTCAGACACTTCCAGGCAGGGGAATTCTAGGCCACAGGACCCTGGCATTCAGCATCCATCCAAGTCTATCTGAAACCCTTCCTCTCCCCACAAGACTAGGAGGAAGACTATCCCTGTTCAAGGAAAATTGGTCTCTTGGGGATTCCAAGATGGTGGACAGTCAGTAAGCACCCTGTCCACTGAGCTCCTTGTAATAAAACAAATTATCCTAGCTAAAGCCAAATCCACAGCATAAGAAAGGGAAAAACTCATAACTGAAGATAAACTACACTACTTTAGATGCATTGACGGACTATACCTACAGAAACCTCTGAGTTAAAGAAAACTCTAATCTGCCAGCTGTTTACTTGGAAAGCTCTCCACGTGTAATCCCAGGTCTGAAACTACTGAAACTCTCCAAACTACAAGATGCTGAAGGAGAAAGAAATAGATACAATGGAAACTCAGACCACCAAAACCAAACTCTCTGCCATAGCATCTCCTGAAAAAGATGTGGTCTCTAAAAGGCAAAAAAATAAACAAACAGCAAGAAACATCTAAGCAGATGAGTAAACAGAATCCTGAAACAAGTTTTCACGTGGATGATCTAAAACATGCCCTGCTTCCACTTCAAACTGCAGTTCAAAGTTTTTCTGAGCATCTCTCCAGTTTCGGAAAAACAATAAACCACATAGCAGAATGTATGGATATCATCGAGGCCAAAACACAAAGTAATGTGTTCCAAATAAGTAAACTGAAAGAAGAAATCGTCGCCAAAACAACAGCACTAATGGGAATGCAGCAGAAAATCGTGCATCTTGAAGCCAGGAGCCAACGGAATAGCATTCTAGTAAGAGGTTTACCTGAAAGGGATGAGCGTAGTCAGTTACCAGATTAATGAAACAAATATTTGACAGCTTAATCCCAAAAGAAGCCAGAAATATGAGCCTATGAACAATGAGATAATTATCCAGAGAGTCCATCACTCACTTTGTAGAAAGCAGGAATCAAACTCACCAAGACAAATCTACGTAAAACTTCTTAATTACCACGACACAAAATAAAAACCTGATGGCAGTTAAAAAGCAAAAATATGTACTTTGGAATGGTACAGAACTAACATTATCACAGGATTTACCTCTTGAGATCAAAAAGAACAGACCCTTGCACCTTATTGCGCCAACCTAATCAAGCATAAGATTAAATTCCAGATGCGCTACCTAAATACCCTCAGTTACCAATATATAATCCAGATGCGCTACCTAAATACCCTCAGTTACCAATATATAATCCAGATGCGCTACCTAAATACCCTCATTTACCAATATATAATCCAGATGCGCTACCTAAATACCCTCATTTACCAATATATAATCCAGATGCGCTACCTAAATACCCTCATTTACCAATATATAATCCAGATGCGCTACCTAAATACCTTCATTTACCAATATATAATGATGTTAAATACCTGGCAGCCTCACCCAAAGAAGCAAAATCAGCCTTTTTGGGAAACTTTGGTAAAGCGCCAGACGTCTTAATTCCCAACAGGCTAGGTAAAAGCCAAGCATACTGATTTTAGTCACTGAATTCATTCTTTACATATCTATGACCTGTAAAATGTCTGCAAGATATGCTATAACTAATACATTGTAAAGAAAGTGAGATTTATACCTGCACATTAATTCTAGTTAGAGAGGAATGGAATTTCAGTTAAAGGTTGTCAGAGGGAGACACTTAAGGTGACTCCTATATGCAATTTCGTCAGGTACTTCCCATCTAACTAACTTCCACTTGTAGAAGCAGCAATGGTAAAGATTTCAGCGAGGTGAGACGTACCCAACTGAGGCGCTAACAAAGAGTGAGCAACTGACTGCTCTTGCTGGGGTGAGACACTGTATTCTATTAACAATGTGATGCATCGCATGCTGTCCTGGACGCTAGATGCGGTTAGACAAACCATACAGCTGCAATCTACATTTATTAACACTGTAGGTTTTTGATATAATATGTAAAATTATAGAAATTTAATTTTTCATATTATTTCATGATGTCAAAATGATTATGTAATATGCTTGATGTGTGTAGATGAGTAGAGACTAGTAAGGACACAACTGTACTGTCTCCTACATTAAATTAAATACTATAATAGTCCTCCTATTTATTGTTGAAGAGATCAGAGCTAGATCTTAACAACATAGCAATACTGATTACACATTTTGTGTAGAAAGAAACTTAAAATTGCAAAATTGCAATCTAGATATTATGGTTAATTAGTAATTAAACATCTCATAGCAACTGGTTGAACTACTGATATATACATGAAGTAAAATGGTGGTACATGTATGATTATTTCCTTTATAAGTACATTCTGAAGAGGCATCAGGAAAGATAATGACCTAATGAATGATGCAAACTCCCCCTTTAAAACAGTATATTCTATTAAATACCTTGGAATAAATTACGAACACAACCACCAATCCATGTTGCAAAATAATGTGTTTAGAACATGGAACAATATTACACAAGATCTAGATAGATGGACACTATTAAAACGATCCATAATGTCAAAAGCGGCAATCATAAAAAATGAATATCTTACCAAAATTATTGTATAATTTCAATATTAAAGTGTTAATGATACCAAACCATTTTTTTCATAAAATTAATAAAGAATTAACCAAATTGATATGGTATCCCAAATCAGTACGAATTAATTATACAAAGTTAATATGCCCTAAAGAGAAAGGGGGACTGGACCTACCAGACCTTCAGCTCTACTATAAAATTACTAATGCGCTCAGACTTATTTCAATATCGAATTATTCAAAAAATAATGAACAGTGGCCACCAACATGGGTAAAGATCTGGCACCAACACTTGCTTGCCAGTAAAATCAACCCTAAAACCATTCCATACATAACCACATCCAATATCAAGATCCTCAAACTGAATCAGTGTAATAGCTAGTATAAAGAACTTTCAGGGTTGGATGAGAACCCTAAAACCTGAGAAAGCCTTCTCTCTTCTTCAACTGATACATCTGAATCCAAATATCAAAATTAATAATAAGATGTTAAACTTGGTGGACTACCCACTAATCAAGGATTGTACAGTGTGGGACATCTATAAGCATAGAAAGAAAACACTACAAGAATTACGAGAGACTTTAAAGTTTGGAAAGAAATACATTGTCATTTTAAGACAAATTAGGGAGACCCTTCCAGTAATAGTCAGTGATCCATCTGTAAATGAAAAAGAATTGATGAAATTTACAGAAATTTTGGAAAGCCTTGCAAATAAAAAGAAAGTAATCTCAAATACATACAAACTTGTGAATTCCCTCATTTATGAAGATACATTTATATTCTCCACTTATTGGGATAACAAGGGAAGTATAACCTCAAAGGAACAGAAACTTGAAGCTATTAACCACACTATTAATTTCTCTCCATTTAGAAAAACTTATAGGTGCACAGCTGATGATTAATAATGGATACTATACCCCCATGACAATAAATAAATTTAATCCTAACTCTTCACCGGCATGTAAATGCTGCTCCTGTCCGCAGGCTAAATTGACATAGAAAGGTTTCCAAGCTATGGCTATACAATATATATCATCTCTAAAATGAATCTTTATGAATCCTAAGAAACACAGCTACTACCAGAAGTTATGGAAGCTACTGTTTGAAAATATCTTGCTTATTTGAGATTAGCTTAGGGTTAGTTTAGAGACATTTTGACTACTAGAACCTGGTCATGATAGATAAATCTCTTATTTAACATGAATATGTAACAGTTCAAGATTATGGCACTGCAGAAACACATTTAGAAAATGGTTGCTCTGTTGTTTCCTCATGCTCTCATGATTAGCTTAGCAGCAGTATTGTAAATAGTGATATGTTTTGTTAGTAGCAGTTTGTGTAATAGTATGGAATGGTTTTGTTACTATAATAATTAAAATCTTGTGTTATCAGTAATCTATCTTACAACATACAATGTATTGTTCAGTGGTTTACTATCGTTTGTGCGAACGACAGTCTGTCGGCAATGCTGCTGCCAAAAATCAGAATGTTGTGCACAAAATTTATATGGATGGGATAGTCGAACACACTTATGAGAATGCAGTAGTGCATTTGCATAAGTGTATTCGACTATCTGCATGGAGATCGCAGAACAGTGGGTGCAGGGGGGCTTGATATGTCATATAGGAGTCAGATTTACATCAACTCCTATACGGCTATCATGTGATGGTTTCGGTAAAAATGTCGACTCAAATGTGTCGATCATTTGGGCTGACATTGTGGCCATTTGGAATGTTTGTTTTCAGTTTTACTTTTTGTTGTTTTGAACAGCAAATGTTTTGACGTTCGAACAAATAATAGTAAACCTTGTTCAGTATTTCTGTAGGATGCACACATCAAATAAAATGTTATTTATAAAAAAAAGGAAAATTGGTCTCTCTTCACTTTTGACAGGTGGATTCTAAGCATTATTTCAAATGGCTACAAACTCACCTTCAAAGAGCCATTAAAGTACTTAGGGTACCCAGACATTCCACCAATCCAAAGGACAAAGGCACTTTCTCAAATTCAGATTTTTTTGTTCCCAGGGCTCAGTGGAACCGGTTCCAGAAAACCAAAAAGGAAAGGGTTTCTACTCCAGGCTATTCCTGCTTCCCAGAAAGGAAGATTCTTGACATCTCATTTTAGACCTGTCTACCCTCAATCAGTCCCTGCTGGTTCCAAAATTTAAAATGTTTGCTCTTCAAAAGCTTTTACCCATGATAGTCCCCTGGCCTTCCTGGTCCCCCTGGATCTAAAGTTGCCTACTTGTACATTCCCATACAGGAATCACATGGAAACTTTTTATGCTTCAGAGCAAGTACCAGTCACTGTCTATATTCTGTACTGCCCTTTGGCTTGTCTACCACTCCCAGGGTCTTCACAAAGTTCTTAGCCCCTCTAATGACCTTTTGCTGGTCCACAGGAGTCCAAATCTACTCCTACCTAGATGATTGTCTAATACAAGGCATGGGTCTGCTGGACTTCACAATAAATCTACACAAATCAAACACAGAACCATTTACCAGAATTATGTTCCTGGGGACCATTCTGGACTCATCCCTTCAAAAGGCCTTTTTACCTCCAGACAAGGTCTACTTCCTGATTCACTACTTCCAAAAGGTCATGCAGAGACATTGCCTCTCAGGCGTTGAATTCCTCAGAGTACTGAGCTATATGGCATCTTTCATTCTCCTGGTCCCTCTGGCCAGGCTGCACATGAGGAAGCTCCAGAGGTACCTCAAAAATGTGTGGTGCCAGATACAGCTGATCCCTTGTCTCAAGGAGGAGTTTGCATGGTGGGAAGAGGCTTGTGCTCAGAAGCAGGACCTTCCTTTCAGGTTCACTCCCCAGGAACAGGCACTCACCAAAGACACCTCAGAGACAACTTGGGGGGCTCATTTTAAACACTTCCAATTCCCGAGGGAAGTGGGAAAATCAGTTCAGAGACAAATACATAAAGTTAAAAGAACTTATGGCAGTTCAAAATGGCTGGTAGCATTGAGGGAAAATGAAAATAAGGTGTCCTGTTAGTAAAACCAGACAACACCACAGTCATGTTGTACATAAACAAGAAGCTGGCACTCATTCCTACCCTCTCTGTCACCTAGCACTGCAGCTTTGGGAGACCAAGCTCTCTCTGGAGTTGCACTTTTTGGTACAATACCTTCCAGGTGCTCAAAATACTTTAGCAGATCACCTCAAGAGAAACCTGATAGACCCCCATGAATGGCATCTGTATTGGGAAACATTTCTCAGCATAGCCAAAAAATGGGAAGTCTCCCACATAGACCGTTTTGCCACCAAGGAAAATGCTCAACTGAAAACGTTCTGCTCCAGGAGCAAACTGCTCTCAGCCAGGAAGACAGATGTCTTCTCTTTTCCTTTGACTCACCTTTTCATCTATGCATTCCCACCCTTACCTCTACTTCCTTGGGTGCTTCTAAAGATAAGGGAAGAGGGCCCAAGGGCAATACTGATAGCCCCAGGCTGGCCCAGGCAGCACTGGTATCCACTGCTACTAACCTAACCAATGAGAATCCATGGCAGTTACCTCAGAGAGTGGACCTTTTAACTCAGGACAAGGGAAGGATAGTCATCCCAGCCTGCATGCACTCAAATTCAGCCTCGATAATTCCTCAGCATCTTTGATGGATCCTGGCTAAGCAAGCAGGTTCAAGACATCCTTAAAGATGCCAGAAGGACTAGTACTAGAAAATCTTATTCAGCTAAGTAAAAAGGGTTTTCCATCTGGTGTCGACAACAGGGCCACAATCCTCTCTTAGCCAAGATCTCTGTCATAAGTACAAAACACAAATCCAAAAGCAGCTGGGGATGAAGCTGTCCCAAAAAGCAAAATGCAATAACAAAAGCCCAAAATGGGAATAAACAAAAAAGGCTCTCTTAATAATAAATAAAAGGCAAAACTTTATTCAAGTACAAACTAGTAAGTGCTTTCGCGTCTCTCGGCATTTCTTCAGACAATACAAACACTGCAAAAATCTCATCCACATTATTTCACAGCAACCAATCATATATATTTCAGCAATTAAAATTCGCCTGCTGACAATTGTCAACAAATGTAATGTGAAGTGAAAGGATTCACATATCAACTAGCTTAAAAATCCTTACATACAAAATAGAAAGTCTGAAACTACACATAAAAAATAAAATAAAATTAAATTAAAACATTAATTCTCACTTTCACTACTATCAACAACTATATAACCATACACAGAGGTGACGGCAGCAAACACTAGTCATAACATTTTTACTTTCTCACATAAAACTACTGACATCAACTTTCTCACAGTTGTAATTAGTATTGCACCAAAAGATGGCAGTCATATAGTCCATACAGAAATATATTCCAGAATTCCTAAGGTAAACACCCAATACTCACACATCAGGCTAGAAAACAAAGAACAACAAAAATTGGATTTCCTATCCTTTAAAACAACTAGGGGTACATTCATTTATCAATAAATAATATTGGGAATACATCACAAAGAAACTAAAATACTATAAGAGAAATAGTTGGATATACCCTAGTAATAGCATTCTTAATGTTTCAATGGCCTCTCAGCTAAGCAAGGTTTCAGGGACACTAATTCATTCAGTCCATATCCTCTATCTGCCTGCAATCTAATTATCCATCAAACCTCACATTTCTCAGTGTAGCTCTTATAATTTCCTAATCTAGCCTCTCTAGTTGTCATTTGGCCGCAAACATCTTTTAGCCAAGATCTCTATCATCCTTGATTACCTGGCTAGTCTGGTTGACAAGGACATATCCTATTCCTCCATTAAAATTCATGCCTCTGCCATTTCAGTCCATATCCCTGTTTTTCCTCCTGTCTTTTCACACCCCCTTCTAAGGCAATTTCTTAAGGAGGGTGATCCACATCAGACCTACCAGGAGACAACCTACCCCCTCCATGGGATAACAGTTTTATTCCAGAAAAACTGTCTCTGCCTGCTTTTGAAGCAGCAGGTTCTGCTGGCTTAAAATTTCTAACTTGGAAAATGGCCCTTCTTATGGCTATCACCTCTGCTAGAAGAGTCTCTGAGATGCAGGCTCTCGTGGCAATGGAACTGTTCCTCATCATCCCTCCAGACAGAGTCTTCCTCAGGACTAACCCTTCCTTTATGCCCAAGGTGGTGACAGACATCCTTGAATCAAGCCAGACACCTACATACCTTATTTCCCAATCCTCAGAACCAGGGGGAAAGAATCCTTCATTCCTTGGATGTTCATAGGCTATTATTCATATTACTATCTTGACAGAACTAAAACTTTGAAAAAAATCAGACCAACTCTTTGTGGCCTTTGTCACCAGTTTCCAGACTATTTCCAAATGGATCTCTCTCACTACCACTTATCAGCCTTTTCCATGTCCAGAGCAGGACTCACCACTGCCATTCTGCATGGCATATTCTCCTCTCCTTCAGCTTTGGGAATCATCCCACAAGTCAGGACTGCAACAGTGAAACATGAAAAACATAGTACAGGAAACTACAAGGAACTTTGGAAGACCAGTGCGACACTGCCCTATCACAGACTTGTACTGTCATTGAGCAAGTATTCAGCTTGCTAAAAGCCCATTTCCATTGCCTGGACAAGTTGGGGGGCATCTTAAGTACAATCCAGCCACTGTGTGCAGGGTGTTTACTGCAAGCTACATGCTGCATAATATAATTCTGCATCAATCTGATCCAGCAGCACTGCTGCCATTGTCAACAGCCACAACCATTTGTCATGCAGCTCCCTCCCATGTAGTACCTGGCGCCAGCAACAGTGAGGGCAACAAGATAACCACAGCAGCACAGCACCCCTTTAGACAAGCACATGCCCCATTACATGGCAGCACAGGTGAAGCTTCAGCACCTAGTCCATAACTGTGGGCCATGAAAACCATGTGTGACAGTGTAGTTACAAAGATAAAACATGATGACTGCATGTAAAGTTACAAAGATAAAACATGATGACTGCATGTAAAGTTACAAAGATAGAAATTGGTGACTGCATGTAAAGTTACAAAGATAAAACATGGTGACCGCATGTAAAGTTACAAAGATAAAACATGGTGACTGCATGTAAAGTTACAAAGATAAAACATGGTGACTGCATGTAAAGTTACAAAGATAAAAAACATGGTGATGGTATGTAAAGTTACAAAGATAAAACATGGTGACCACATGTAAAGTTACAAAGATAAAACATAACTGCACGTAAAGTTACAAAGATAAAACATGATGACCGCATGTAAAGTTACAAAGATAAACATGGTGACCGCATGTAAAGTTACAAAGATAAAACATGGTGACCACATGTAAAGTTACAAAGGTAAACATGGTAACTGCATGTAAAGTTACAAAGATAAATGTGGTATGTGCAGTTTAAATGTAGACTGTGTTTAGTATGTGGTTCAATCACACTTTAATCAGATATTTCCCAGAATACCACACATAAAAGTGTAGTTGACAGGGCCACAGCTATCCTCGATTGCATGGTGGGTGGGAAAGACATGACCTGAAGATGGTGTTGTGCAACAGGGGCATTTTTTATCCTGTACCTGTTTAAGTGACATTCCCAGTGGTAGGTGGTACTGCTAACTGAATATACCTGTTTAAGAGAGAGTCACAGTGGTCGGTGGCAGTGCTAACTGAATGTACCTGCTTAAGAGATTTTCATAGTGGTAGGTTGTACTGCTAACTGAATGTACCTACTTGAGACATTCACAGTGGTAGGTGGTACTGCTAACTAAAAGTACCTGTTTAGGAGATATTCACCATGGTACGCGGTACTGTTATAACTGAATGTACCTATTTGAGAGACATTCACAGTGGTGGGTGGTACTGTTTTGACTGAATGTACCTGTTTAAGAGACATGCACACTGATAGGTGGTACTGCTAAGTGAATATACATGCTTAAGAGATATTCACAGTGGTAGGTAGTACTGCTAACTGAATGTACCTGTTTAAGAGACATTCACAGTGTCAGGTGGTACTGCTAACTGAATGAACCTGCTTGAGACATTCACAGTGGTAGTTGGTACTGTTCTGCCTGTTTAAGATACATTCACAGTGGTAGGTGGTACTGTTATGACTGAATGTACCTGTTTAAGAGACATTCACAGTGGTAGGCGGTACTGCTAACTAAATGTACCTGTTTAAGAGACATTCTCAGTGGTAGGTGATACTGCCAACTGAATGTACTGATTTTAGAGACATTCACATTGGTCAGTGGTACTGTTATAACTGAATGTATCTGTTTAAGAGACATTCACAGT
Organism: Protopterus annectens; assembly: GCF_019279795.1. Taxonomy (NCBI): domain Eukaryota; kingdom Metazoa; phylum Chordata; order Ceratodontiformes; family Protopteridae; genus Protopterus; species Protopterus annectens. The sequence continues at coordinate 192,655 of NC_056743.1, read as the reverse complement.
GGTAGGTGTACTGTTAACTGAATGCACCAGTTTAAGAGACATTCACAGTGGTAGGTGGTACTGCTAACTGAATGTACATACTTGAGACATTCACAGTGGTCAGTGTTACTGCTAACTAAATGTACTTATTTGAGAGACATTCACAGTGGTAGGTGGTACTGCTACCTGCTTGGGGCATTCACAGTGGTATGTGGTACTGCTAACTGACTGTACTTGTTTAAGAGACATTCACAGTGGTAGGTGGTACTGCTAACTCAATGTACCTGTTTAAGAGAGATTCACAGTGGTAGGTAGGACTGCCAACTGAATGTATCTATTTAAGAGACATTCACAGTGGTAGGTGGTACTAATAACTGAATGTACCTTTTTGAGAAACATTCACAGTGGTAGGTGGTACTGCTAACTAAATGTACCTGTTTAAGAGATATTCACAGTAGTAGGTGGTACTGCTATCTGAATGTACCTGTTTAAGAGAAATTCACAATCTTAGGTAATACTGCTAACTAAATGTACCTGTTTAAGAGATATTCACAGTGGTAGGTGGTACTGCTAAGTGAATGTACCTGTTTAGGAGACATTCACAGTGGTAGGTGGTACTGCTACCTGAATGTACCTGCTTGAGACATTCAGAGCGGTAGGTGGTATTGCTATAACTGAATGTTCCTGCTTAAGAGACATTCACAGTGGTAGGTGGTACTATTATAACTAAATGCACCTGCTAGAGACATTCACAGTGGTAGGTGGTACTGCTAACTGAATGTACCTGGTTAAGAGACATTCACAGCGTTAGATGTTACTGCTAACTGAATGTACCTGTTTAAGAGACATTAACAGAGGTAGGTGTTACTGCTAACTAAATGTACCTGTTTAAGTGACATTCACAGTGGTAGGTGGTACTCTTATAACTCAATGTACTTGCTTAAGAGACATTCACAGTGGTAGGTGGTGCTGTTATAACTGAATGTTCCTGCTTAAAAGGCATTCACAGTGGTAGGTGGTACTATTATAACTAAATGTACCTGCTTGAGACATTCACAGTGTAGGTGGTACTGCTAACTGAATGTACCTGTTTAAGAGACATTCACAGTGGTAGGTGTTACTGCTAACTGAATGTACCTGTTTAAGAGACATTCACAGTGGTAGGTGGTACTGTTATGACTGAATGTACCTGCTTAAAAGACATTCACAGTGTTTGGTGGTACTGCTAACTGAATGTATCTGTTTAAGAGACATTCAGAATGGTAGGTGGTACTGCTAACTGAATATATTTGTTTAAGAGACATTCACAGTGGTAGGTGGTACTGCTACACTGAATGTACCTGCTTGAGATATTCACAGTGGCCGGTGGTACTGCTATACTGAATGTACCTGTTTAAGAGACATTGACAGTGGTAGGTGTTACTGCTAACTAAATGTACTTGTTTAAGAGACATTCACGCTGGTAGGTGGCACTCCTAACTGAATGTACCTGTTTAAGAGACATTCACAGTATTAGGTGGTACTGCTACACTGAATGTACCTGTTTAAGAGACATTGACAGTGGTAGGTGTTACTGCTAACTAAATGTACCTGTTTAAGAGACATTCACGCCGGTAAGTGGCACTCCTAATTGAATGTGCCTGTTTAAGGGACATTCACAGTGTTAGGTGGTACTGCTAACTAAAAGTACCTGTTTAAGAGACATTCCCAGTGTTAGGTGGTACTGTTAACTGAATGTACCTGTTTAAGAGACATTCACAGTGGTAGGTGTTACTGCTGACTAAATGTACCTGTTTAAGAGACATTCACAGCGGTAGGTAGTACTGCTAACTGAATATATCTGTTTAAGAGACATTCACAGTGTTTGGTGGAACTGCTAACTAAATGTACCTGCTTGAGATATTCACAGTGGCCGGTGGCACTGCTATGCTGAATGTACCTGCTTAAGAGACATTCACAGTGGTAGGTGTTACTGCTAACTAAATGTACCTGTTTAAGAGACATTCACGCTGGTAGGTGGCACTCCTAACTGAATGTACCTGTTTAAGAGACATTCACAGTATTAGGTGGTACTGCTAACTAAAAGTACCTATTTAAGAGACATTCCCAGTGATAGGTGGTACTGCTAACTGAATGTACCTGTTTAAGAGACATTCACAGTGGTAAGTGTTACTGCTAACTAAATGTACTTGTTTAAGAGACATTCACAGTGGTAGGTGATACAGCCAATTTAATGTACCGGTTTTAGAGGCATTCACAGTGGTAGGTGGTACTGTTAACTGAATGTGCCCATTTAAGAGACATTCACAGTGCTAGATGGTACTCATAACTGAATGTACCTGCTTAAGAGATATTCACAGTGGTAGGTAGTACTGCTAACTAAATGTACCTGTTTAAGAGACATTCACAGTGGTAGGTAGTACTGCTAACTAAATGTACCTGTTTAAGAGACATTCACAGTGGTAGGTAGTACTGCTAACTAAATGTACCTGTTTAAGAGACATTCACAGTGGTAGGTGGTACTGCTAACTAAATGTACCTGTTTAAGAGACATTCACAATGGTAGGTGGTTTGGTTATAACTGAATGTACCTGTTTGAGAGACATTCACAGTGGTCAGTGGTACTGCTAACTGAATGTACCTGCTTGAGACATTCGCATTGGTAAGTGGTACTGCTAACTGAATGTACTTGTTTAAGAGACATTCACAGTGATAGGTGGTACTGTTATGACTGAATGTACCTGTTTAAGAGACATTTACAGTGGTAGGTGGTACTGCTAACTAAATGTACCTCTTTAAGAGACATTCACAGTGGTAGGTGGCACTGCCAACTAAATGTAGCGGTTTTAGAGACATTCACAGTGGTAGGTGGTACATTTATAACTGAATGTACCTGTTTGACAGACATTCACAGTGGTACGTGGTACTGTTAACTGAATGTACCAGTTTAAGAGACATTCACAGTGGTAGGTGGTACTGCTAACTGAATGTACCTGTTTAAGAGACATTCACAGTGGTAGGTGTACTGCTAACTGAATATACCTGTTTAAGAGGCATTCACAGTGTTAGGTAGAACTGTTAACTAAATGTACCTGTTTAAGAGACAGTCACAGTGGTAGGTTTTACTGCTAACTGAATGTACCTGTTTAAGAGACATTCACACTGGTAGGTTGTACTGCTAACTGAATGCACCTGCTTAAGAGACATTCACACTGGTATGTGGCACTCGTAACTGAATGTACCTGCTTGAGACATTCACTGTGGTTGGAGGTACTGCTAACTGAATGTTCCTGTTTAAGAGACATTCACAGTGGTAGGTGTACTGCTAACTGAATATACCTGTTTAAGAGACATTCACAGTGGTAGGTAGAACTGTTAACTAAATGTACCTGTTTAAGAGACAGTCACAGTGGTAGGTTTTACTGCTAACTGAATGTACCTGCTTGAGACATTCGCATTGGTAAGTGGTACTGCTAACTGAATGTACTTGTTTAAGAGACATTCACTGTGATAGGTGGTACTGTTATGACTGAATGTACCTGTTTAAGAGACATTCACAGTAGTAGGTGGTACTACTAACTAAATGTACCTCTTTAAGAGACATTCACAGTGGTAGGTGGTACTGCCAACTAAATGTACTGGTTTTAGAGACATTCACAGTGGTAGGTGGTACATTTAGAACTGAATGTACCTGTTTGACAGACATTCACAGTAGTACGTGGTACTGTTAACTGAATGTACCAGCTTAAGAGACATTCACAGTGGTAGATTGTACTGCTAACTGAATGTACCTGTTTAAGAGACATTCACAGTGGTAGGTGTACTGCTAACTGAATATACCTGTTTAAGAGGCATTCACAGTGGTAGATAGAACTGTTAACTAAATGTACCTGTTTAAGAGACAGTCACAGTGGTAGGTTTTACTGCTAACTGAATGTACCTGTTTAAGAGACATTCACACTGGTAGGTTGTACTGCTAACTGAATATACCTGCTTAAGAGACATTCACACTGGTATGTGGCACTCGTAACTGAATGTACCTGCTTGAGACATTCACAGTGGTTGGAGGTACTGCTAACTGAATGTACCTGTTTAAGAGACATTCACAGTGGTAGGTGTACTGCTAACTGAATATACCTGTTTAAGAGGCATTCACAGTGGTAGGTAGAACTGTTAACTAAATGTACCTGTTTAAGTGACATTCACAGTAGTAGGTGGCACTGCTAACTGAATGTACCTGTTTAAGAGACATTCACAGTTGTAGGTTATACTGCTAACTGAATGTACCTGTTTAAGAGACATTCACACTGGTAGTTGGCACTGGTAACTGAATGTACCTGCTTAAGAGACATTCACAGTAGCAGATGGTACTGTTATGACTGAATGTACCTGCTTGTGAAATTTGCAGTTGTAGATGGCACTATTATAACTGAATGTACCTGTTTAACAGACATTCATAGTGGTAGGTGGTACTGCTAACTGAATGTACCTGTTTAAGAGACATGCACAGTGGTAGGTAGTACTGCCAACTGAATGTATCTGTTTAAGAGACATTCACAGTGGTAGGTGGTACTGTTATAACTAAATGTACCTGCTTGAGACATTCACAGTGGTTGGAGGTACTGCTAACCGAATGTACCTGTTTAAGAGACATTCACAGTGGTAGGTGTACTGCTAACTGAATATACCTTTTTAAGAGACATTCACAGTGGTAGGTGTTACTCCTAAATGAATGTAGCTGTTTAAGAGACATCCACATTGGTAGGTGTTACTGCTAACTAAATGTACCTATTTAAGAGACATTCACAGTGGTAGGTGGCACTCATAACTGAATGTGCCTACTTGAGACATTCACAGTGGTTGGAGGTGCGGCTAACTGAATGTACCTGTTTAAGAGACATTCACAGTGGTAGGTGTTACTGCTAACTAAATGTACTTGTTTAAGAGACATTCACACTAGCAGGGGCACTCCTAACTGAAGGTATCTTTTTAAGAGACATTCAAAGTGGTAGGTGGTACTGCTAACTAAATTACCTGTTTAAGAGATATTCACAGTGGTAGGTGGTACTGCTAGCGGAAAGTACCTGTTTAAGAGACATTCACAGTGGTACGTGGTACTGCTATAACTGAATGTACCTGTTTGAGAGACATTCACAGTGATGGGTGGTACTGTTATGACTGAATGTACCTGCTTGATACATTAACAGTGTTCTGTGGTATGGCTAACTGAATGTATCTGTTTTAGAGACATTCAAAGTGGTTGGTGGTGTTGCTAAGTGAATGTACTTACTTAAGAGACATTCACAGTGGTAGGTGGTACTACTAAATGAATGTACCTGTTTAAGAGACATTCACACTGGTATGTGGCACTCCTAACTGAATTTACCTGTTTGAGAGACATTCACAGTGGTAGGTGGTACTGCTATAACTGAATGTACCTGCTTGGGGCATTCACAGTGGTAGGTATTACTGCTAACTGAATGTACCTGCTTGAGACATTCACGGTGGTAGGTGGTACTGCTAACTGAATGTACCTGTTTAAGAGACATTCAGAGTGATGGGTGGTGCAGCTAACTCAATGTACCTGTTTAAGAGACATTTCACAATGGTAGGTGGCACTGTTATAACTAAATGTACCTATTTAAGAGACATTCACAGTGGTTGGTGTTACTGCTAACTAACTGTACCTGTTTAAGAGACATTCACAGTGGTAGGTGGTACTGTTATAACTGAATGTACCTGCTTAAGAAACATTGACAGTGGTATGTGGTACTGTTATAACTAAATGTACCTTTTTAAGAGACATTCACAGTGGTAGGTGGTACTGCTAATTGAATGTACCTGCTTAAGAGACATTCACAGTGGTGAGTGTCACTGATAACTGAATGTATCTGTTTAAGAGACATTCACAATAGTCTGTGGTACTGTTATGACTGAATGTACCTGCTTAAAAGACATTTACAGTGATAGGTGGTACTCTAACTGAATGTACCTGCTTGAGACATTCACAGTGGTCAGTGGTATGGCTAACTAAATGTACCTGTTTAAGAGACATTCACAGTGGTAGGTATTACTGCTAACTAAATGTACCTGTTTAGGAGACATTCACAATGGTAGGTATTACTGCTAACTAAATGTACCTGTTTAGGAGACATTCACAATGGTAGGTATTACTGCTAACTAAATGTACCTGTTTAAGAGACATTCACAGTGGTAGGTATTACTGCTAACTAAATGTACCTGTTTAAGAGACATTCACAGTGGTAGGTATTACTGCTAACTAAATGTACCTGTTTAGGAGACATTCACAGTGGTAGGTATTACTGCTAACTAAATGTACCTGTTTAAGAGACATTCACAGTGGTAGGTATTACTGCTAACTAAATGTACCTGTTTAAGAGACATTCACAGTGGTAGGTATTACTGCTAACTAAATGTACCTGTTTAAGAGACATTCACAGTGGTAGTGTATTACTGCTAACTAAATGTACCTGTTTAAGAGACATTCACAGTGGTAGGTATTACTGCTAACTAAATGTACCTGTTTAAGAGACATTCACAGTGGTAGGTATTACTGCTA